>NC_090372.1:44692745-44918922 GCF_036365525.1 Heterodontus francisci
CGATGTTGTGGACCTGCTGAGTATTTCCAGCATTTTCTGCTTTTATTTCCAATTTCCAACGTTGTTGCTAGTTATTTTCACCACATCTTGTCATGGACTCTTCTTGGTGCTGGATCCATAAGAAGTGCCTTTGTGGGCTTCTGGTTGGTTCAGCGAGTTTATTCAGGGAGTAAGCCACAAAGTCCAGCCTGGCAGTGGTGGGGCACTTTGGTTGCCAAGATAGTGCTCTTGGGTTAAGGAGGAGGGAAGTCAGTCAGGGTTCTTGTTCATGGTCACTATCCAGCAATTCCCCCACAAATGCACATCTAGATAGACTTTGGGTGATGACAGGTTTGGTCTTGACTGTGATGTGCCTCCTGAGGCCAAATTGCCTGCCAACCCTTGCCTGCACAGCTCGTGTATAAATGATAGGTCTTGGATGGGGTACTGGAGGCAATTTGTCGAACCGTGCCTTTCAGGAGCCCCAAAGTTGTTGATCCAAAAAGAACATTTTTGTTTTCAGGTGCCTATGTTCCCACGATTTCTAGAATTGTACAACCCGTCCGAGTTCAGTAGTGAGGCCCATCTTATGAATTAGAAATTATCACTTCTTGTGCCTTAACATGACACTTCACTAGGCTTCAGTTACCTCATTGGTCAATAGTTAAATGTAGGCCTGATATGGTATTGGCCCATGCAGATCATTAAGTCTCTGGTCGGTGATGAGTTAGCCCATCACTGTTGCAGCAATAGCGCAAGCGATACAGTTGGATTTCACTTCCTTTAGGGGCAGCAGGGAAAGAAGAATCATAAGCCAAATTTGTCCCAGGTGATTGTAATATGCAGGGAGATTTGGGGTTGGCCAAAATTTCCTACGTAGTCAAATTGTTTGCAGACACTTCCGCATTGTGTGGGGCAACTTTGATGCAGTTCAGGAGGGCAGGTTGAGCCCCTGCTTTGTAAAACTAAGGAAAAGGTGTTGTGACTGTCCAGGTTCAACTATACAGTTACCCACCCACATGGCTGCTACAAAGCTGGAGGAAATTGTTAACTGGCCTAAGCCATTGAAAACAGTGTTTTTCTAGTTAAACAGTAAAGAATTGTTCATTTGTAACTAGTCTTGGTGACTGTATTGCATGTAGCTTTCATTGCCATTATATGATAACTGAAGTATTGAATTGGAGTTGACCGTGGCTGTTAAGGAATATATAGCACCTTGATGTGTGTTCTGCAAGGATGGGGTTCAGTTTACTAGGTAGCCAGCTTTCAGAAGCTGTATAGAAGAAATCTTTAACTTTATTTCCTCATCTGTACAGTGCTCATGTGGCATTAATGATTTAGTGCCCAAGCCAGTGGCAATCATTCTGCCATTAATATCAATTCCAACCAATACATTTACTAGTTCTCCTATAGCCCCAATAGTACAATCAATTCAGTATGACTCATCAAAGGCTTGTTGATTTAATCAGCCGTGAACTTATTGAATGGCGGAGCAGGCTCGAAGGGCCAAGTGGCCTACTCCTGCTACTAATTCGTATGTTCACATGTATCAATCAGTTGGAGCCTGAATTCTTAGAGTGCTAAGTATCTATCAAAGAAGGGATTGAAGAGAAGGAAATCCTCCTTATCTTACAGATTGTAGGGTTAATTCGATGGCAAAACACACTGCACTTAATTAGGATTTTGCCTCGGAACAGTGCTTCTGGCCTATATTTAGTGCACTTTATGCCTCATGTTTTCTCCTCGCATCATTGGAAGAGGCACTTGCTCAATATATGAGGGAGAATTTGAGTTGATTTTGCCCTTGTTTCCTCCCAGGACTGACGAGCTACACAGCTTCACTAATGACAGAGGAAATCGCCCTATGCTAACCTGTCTTGTAATCTTTTGTAGTAATGTATACCCACAGAGTACCTGCAGAAAGGTTAAGTAATTGGCAGTAGCAGACCTAAGGTCCAAGACATCTGTTGGGTATAAGTTTCACCTTAGCATTCACAGATAAGTAAGACAAATATTGTGATTGTTATCCTAGCACCTGTTGATTCAAGTATTCAAGAAATCAGCTACTTCCAGCAAATCACTACCTATGCCCTTGATGATGCAATTGAAATCGAGCCAGTTGAAAACCGCAAAATGTAAATGAGCTCACATTACCTCTAGTTTAAACATCTATGCTGGAAAAACCGAAATATAGTATTCAACATGATACTAGTGTACATTAGGGATAGGATGTCTTGATGCATTTTGGATTACCTTTATGGCCATCTTTTAGCCCTCCTATAAAGAAAATCCCTTACTGGCTGATGACTACGATAACAACACTTTTATTGTGTCGAGCCACAGTGCTTGAACATTGGAGGAATTTGTGGCAGCCACTATGAATAAGGAGAGCATGTGTAAGCTTATGACCTACACAGGAAAACTTCAGGCACAAAATATTCCTCCAGTACTGTGCACCTCACACTAATTTTATCAATTAGGCTGTTCAAAAAGTGGTTCCAAAGCCAGTGTTTTCATTTGACAGATTGTAGCTGTTAATCACTTTTGGAATTGGTGTTGGGTAGCTTTCTAGTCTGTGCCAGTATTGAGCATTCCTAGCTCAGTTCTAGTGTAGACTAGAATGAAAGTTAAGCTTGTTGCATTCCACCTGAATAACAGTT
Source organism: Heterodontus francisci (assembly GCF_036365525.1). Taxonomy (NCBI): domain Eukaryota; kingdom Metazoa; phylum Chordata; class Chondrichthyes; order Heterodontiformes; family Heterodontidae; genus Heterodontus; species Heterodontus francisci. The sequence goes on from NC_090372.1 coordinate 44,695,385, forward strand.
TACTCCTACTTCAGAAAAGCACCCAATAATGCATCAGTCTGAATTTTCAGTTCCTGCACCAATTTGCCTGATATTGAAATTAGTGGATTATGAGTAGGCCCTGTATTAATTACCCCTAATTGTTTTGTGTAAGACTCTTAACAGTTAATATAGAAAAGAGACGTACATGCCACCATTCTGGCCCTGGGGTGAAACAACAGTGTTTTTAGCCAATGCACTACCGCCTAGTTCTCTGGGTTTTAATTTCCTGATTGGATTTGTTTACATCATACCATAGAAAACCAGAGACCACCTCACAATAGCAACAGCCTGACTGCTGGCTTAGTGGGGTAAATGCAACACCTGGTGTGATACTGAGCCATACAGGCTGCCTTAATCACTGCTCTGTACTTAGCTGTGCTCTCCTGCCGCAGCAGTTGGGCTGCCACAATTTGTGTTAATGTCCTGGGATACAGAGTGGGGAACAAAATTAACCAGGCTTCTCTTGCTTCCCCTTTCCCTCTTCAACCCCCCAACCCCAGCTGATATTCAGTGACTTCTGCTGTAAGGTGTGGACTTTGGATGGGAGTAAAATCAGGCGCACCTACAACAATCACCACTGTCTTGGCTCACATGTGGATAGCCACTTAAACACCGTGCCAGATAGCTGATGGTGGCTGTGAAACTTTATCCCAGTAATGGTCGTAACCTGAGTAAACAGGTTCCCACAAAGAGAAAGGGTAAGACAGCCAAATCTAGAGCCCCATGGATGTCAAGGAGCCAACAGGGTAAAATAAGGCAGAAAAGGAAAGCTTATGTCCAACACCGAGAACGCAATACTACAGAAAGCTGAGAGGAGCATAGAAAGGGGAGGAGTGAAATCAAAAAGGAAATTAGGAAAGCAAAGCGAGGGCATGAAAGAATATTGGCAAGTAAAATCAAGGTGAACCCAAAGATGTTTTATCAATACATTAAGAGTAAGAGGATAACTAAGGAGAGAGTAGGGCCCATAAAAGACCAAAAACGCCTAAATGTAGGGGCAGAAGATATTGGTATGGTTCTTAATGAATACTTTGTGTCTGTCATCACGAAAGAGTGGGACGATGCAATATTGTAGTTAAGGAGGAAGAGTGTGAAGTATTGGATGTGATAAACGTAGGGAGAGAGGAAGTATTAATGGGCTTAGCATCCTTGAAAGTTGATAAATCACCAGGGCCAGATGAAATGTTTCATAGGCTGCTAAAAGAAGCAAGAGAGGAAACAGCAGAGGATCTGCCCATCATTTTCCAGTCCTCACTGGATGCAGGTGTGGTGCCAGAGGATTGGAGAACTGCAAACGTTGTACCTCTGTTTAAAAAGAGAGCAAAGGATAGACCAAATAATTACAGACCAGTCAGTCTAACCTCAGTAGTGGGCAAATTATTGGAATCTGTTCTGAGAGACAGGATAAACTGTCACTTGGGAAGGCACAGATTAATCAAGGATAGTCAGCATGGGTTTGTTAAGGGAAGATCTTGTTTCTTCAATTTTTTGAAGAAGTAATGAGGAAGATAGATGAGGGTAGTGCAGTTGATGTGGTCTACATGGATTTTAGCAAGGCTTTTGACAAGGTCCCACTTGGCAGACTGGTTTAAAAAAAAAAATCCCATGGTATCCAGCAAGGTGGATGCAAAATTGGCTCAGTGGTAGGAAGCAAAGGGTTTTTAGCGGCTGGAGGGCTGTTTCCAGTGGCGTTCCGCAGGGCTCAGTACTGGGTCCCCTGCTTTTTGTGGTATATATTCACGATTTGGACGCAAACGTAGGGGGCATGATCAAGAGGTTTGCAGACGACACAATGATTGGCCGAGTGGTAGATAGCGTGGAAGATAGCTGTAGGCTGCAGGAAGCTATTGATGGTCTGGTCAGATGGGCAGAAAAGTGGCAAATGGAATTCAACCCAGAGAAGTGTGAGGTGATGCATTTGGGGAGGTCAAACAAGGCAAAGGAATACATGATTAATCAGAAAATACTGAGAAATGTAGAGGAAGTGGGGGACCTTGGAGTGAATGTCCACAGATCCCTGAAGGTAGCAGGACAGATCAATAAGGTGGTTAAGAAGGCATATGGAATCCCTTCCTTTATTAGCCGAGGTATACGATGCAAGAGCAGGGAGGTTATGCTGGAACTGTATAACTCATTGGTTAGGCCACAACTTGTGTGCAGTTCTGGTTACCTCATTACAGAAAGGATATAATTGCACTAGAGAGGATACAGAGGAGATTTACAAATATTTTGCCAGGACTGGAAAAATGCAGCTGTGAGGAAAGATTGGATAGGCTGGAGTTGCTCTCCTTGGAACAGAGAAGGCTGAGGAGAGATCTGATTGAAATGTACAAAATTGTGAGGGGCGTGGATAATGGAGGTGAAGAGTCTATTCACCTTAGCAGAGAGGTCAGTGACGAGGAGGCAGAGATTTAAAGTGATTGGTAGAAAAGTTAGAGGGGAGATGAGGAAAAACTTTTTCACCCAGAGGGTGATGGCAGTCTGGAAATCACTGCCTGAAAGAGTAGTTGAGGCAGAGACCCTCAACTCATTCAAAAGGAGTCTGGCTGTGCACCTCAAGTGCCGTAACCTGCAGGGCTACGGGCCAAATGCTGGAAGGTGGGATTAGAATAGGTGGATCGTTTTTCGGCCGGCCCAGACACAATGGGCCAAGTGGCCTCTTTCTGTGCCTTAAACTTTCTATGATTCTAACCTTCAGAAAGAGGGGTGGGGTTGCAAATTTGTCAACTGTTAGGATTTACCACTCTTAATCTTTATAATGGCTGCTGACAGACTTGATTGCATGTTGTTACTTGAAGTGTTGAAGATAACTGACTCTGAAGCCTTCTATTATCATTACTTTGTCACTTCTGGAACTAATCAAGTTGGTATTAATTGAGGCGCAGGGCTTAAAATTTGTTAAGTTTCTTTATTTGCAGACAAATGTTTAAAGAATTTGAGGACATTGAGGCTAATATAAAAGAATACTGGGCAGGATCAGAAGTTACAAATGTTCTTCAGGGAGGTGGATGATATTTGAAAATGACCAAATTAAGAGTATGGGCGAATGGCAAGGGAATGGGATAAGTGGATAGCTCTTGGAGAGATCGCGATGGGCTGACTAGGCTTGTTCTGTTACTGGGAACTTGCTGTGTGCAAAATTGGCTGCCAGGTTTGTTACATTACAACAGTAACTACACTTCAGAAGTACTTCATTGACTGTAAAGTGCATTGAAACATCCTGGAGTTATGAAAGGTGCTACATAAATACAAGTTCATTCTTTTTTGCTTCTGAATGCTGTAATTATCCCTCTGATTCTATCCGTGGCGTTACCTGAAGTTTTTGAAGTGCAGTGCTGAATTGTAATAAGCAGTGCCAGTTATTTTCTCTGCTGGGTGGAGGGGGCGGGGGGGGGGGGGGGGGGGGGGAGGAGGAAGGGAGGTAGAGCACAATGTTTGTGTTGTGCTCAGAAGTAGTTGTGGAGTCTCTCCTTTAGCTATCCTGATCCCAGCATACACTGTTCCTGTGCCAGAGGCAAAGATGTTGGATGCTGGATCCCAAGACAACAGAAGATGCAGCACATTTCCACTCCTTCCTTCAGAATGCAATGGAGATTGGCAAGTTGGATACCCCATTTTGAGTTGTGAAAAGGACCTTGTTTTACTTTTTTGCATTGTATTCTTTACATTATGTGTGCAGAAGCCCTCTGTGCTTGAATTAGGGTGTTCCATTGTACTAGAGCATGGGATGCAAGTTTATGATGGTTGCTCCACTGGTTGAGTGCACGTTTTGGGTCCATTTTTAGGGGTGGCTCCTGATTTAGGTTGATCCTTGCAGAGGGTGGAAAGACAGGTTGAGCTTGTTAGCCCATGTTGGGTTAACACACCACCTAGTGTCTTGTTGCAGAATAGCAAAAAAAAAGTGTGACTGCCCATGGCCAGTAATGTTAAATGTTGCCTGGATGTTATTTTTGGGAGTGGGTGGGGGGGTAGAGAAAGAAAAAGGTAGGTATGAGTTGCATAGAGCAAAGAACAAATGCAATTTTTCATCTTTTAAAATTTTTAAAATAACTTTGGAATAAAAGTTTCATGTCATCTGACCAAATTAGGCCCCTGCACTTTCTTTTACTGGACTATGTTGAAGGTGTTCACAACTTTGAAGCAAATCCCAATTTTGCTGTTAAAAGATTTTTCTAGACTCTTTTCTCGTCAAGTCAGTAATGTGGCTGGAAGATGGCATCTGATGCCACTCAGGATATCTGGCAGGAAATATGGGAAGCGCATAAACTCCTGCTACCGTCTGCCAGTCAATCTTTTGTACTGTTATGGGAGTGGCTATATGCGTGGGTTAGCGTGTAGCCTTTTTGATAAAGGCAGCTATGTTTTATTTGCTTTGTAACACAGATACTAATGCTGTTTCACTAGCTCTTGCTCAGCAGTCTTTCTGTTCTATATCCCTGAGATGATTGCGCCCTATGGAGATGAAAGGGTGATTGCTGAATGGAATTCATGATAATGGGACTAAACCCATAAGTTCCAGAGATTCCCATTCTGGGCCCTTGTACGTATAGGTCTCAACTTTATGTTGGCAGTACCCTGAACTGCAAGATCTTGCTTCTGACCAAACCAGCAGCTCAAATTTCATTGAGGCCCTGGCAGAAGGAAGTTAAAGAAATTGAGAAGAAATAATTTGCATTTATATAGCGTTATTCACAATCTAATGATGTCCCAAAGTGCTTTACAGCCATTGAAATACTTTTGAAATGCAGGAATGCGGCAGTCAATTTGCGCACAGTATGTTCCCACAAACAGTAATGTGGCCAGATAATCTGTTTTTTAGTTACATTGGTTGAGGGATAAATATTGGCCAGGACACTGGGGCGAACTTCCCTGCTGCTCTTTGAAATAGCACCATGGGGTATTTCATATCCACCTGAGAGGGCAGTCAGGGCCTCGGATTAATGTCTCATTCAAAGGACGGCACCTCTGACAGTGCAGTGAGCGTGCTGCACTGAGTGTCAGCCTAGACTTTATGTCCACGTCTCGAGTGGGTCTTGAACGCACAAACCTGCTAACTCATTGGCAAGAATGCTATCACTGAGCCACACCTGACACAGTCAAGACTTCAGCAGTAGGTAATCCATGCCTGGGAGGGACCTGCACAGAACAACCCTGTTTTATTTCATAGTGGGTTATTCTTGTATGGAGACTAGCCTTGCCTGCAAAATATTGAGAATCCCTGGAAGCTGAGGGTGGATATTTTGAGATTTCGGACATCTCTTGGTACCTGCCTACCTCATAAATCCAGTCACTGAGGGATGGTGGATGATGTTGAGAAGAAGCCAAGGCTTCAGCTTTGGTATCGTGTGTTACGAAATGTGTCAATTAGTTAAAGCAGAGAAATCTTATTGCCTTCTTTATCAAAATACTCTGTGCACTCACTGGATCAGGAGGATTGTTGCAGTGGTGAGCTGGTTTGTGGAGGCGGAGGTTCTTGGAAAAACAGGATGCATCAGTCCTTCCTTAACTGTGCTATTCAAAACAAAAATAGAGCAGCTTTAATCCATTTGATTTTGTGACAGTTCATGACCATTTTTTTCTTTTCTCGATACCGGTTTTGATTCAAACCGTGTCCTACGAAGGCTGGATTAGAACAGGCTCTGATCTGAAGTAAATTACATTGAGTCTCGTGTAGCTGGCATGTCTCAACAGTCCATTGGAGCCAATGTGTACTACATATGAAAAGGGACAACTGTATAAAAGATTTCACACGACACATTTAAATCAAAACATTTGAGATCTGGCTACCAGGAGCTCTCAAACAGATACCCTATTGGCTACACTGTAGATTGTGTCATTTTGTCCAAGTGCGTTCATGGCTCTGAGTGATCGCGACTCCCAACTTGTTAAATTAGTCACGATTTGTTATTCATGGTTCTTTTATCAGTATAAACTTAATTATCCTTTTATTTTACATATTGCTCTACCCCCCTGTTTGAAATTTGGTTTTGTCCTACAGTTCAATGGTGTTTCCATTATTAGTAATTTTCTCCATGTTTGCTTGAGATAGACTGTTGATTGATCAAATCCAATTCTTAAAGCATTGCCTCCAGCCACAGCAAGTTGGCATTCTGTAAATACAAATGAACTGTTAATGTCAGCACCTCTCACTGCTTTAAGTGTATAGGAAGTCATTGCAAAGACTACAAGACCACGGGAAGGGAAATCATTAAACCCAAACAGTTCCTCTCAAATGTTCTACACTCTGGATTTATGTGTCTGAATCAATTTTTAGATTTTTTTGAGTTTCAGAAGTCTTGTTAGGGAATGTACTGCCTGAATGCACTGGTGGAAGCAAATTCAATAATAACTTTCGAAAGGGAATTGGATAAATACTTGAAAGGGAAAGATTTGCAGGACTTTGGGGAAAGGGCAGTGGACTTGGGACTCTTTCAAAGAGCTGGCACAGGCAAGATGGGATGAATGGCCTCCTGTGCTGAATCATTCTATGATTCTATGATCAAGAAACAATTTAGATATGGTTACAGCAAAAAATTGTTTTTACAAAGGCTACCCATTAACTTCTGCTAACTCAGAGCAAATGCGCATTCATTTATTCAGATTTTAGTCTCAAAATTAGTCTTCCAACTCCAGAACTGGTGACATGTGCTGAAGGTTATGAGAGAGAAAGGGCATAGATATGTGAGATTCAATAACTCAGTAAGCAAGTGGGAGATCGAGAGGTTTTAGTTTTTGGGATCAACAGATGAGTCTTTTTGATCCTAGCTTTTCCTATGTTCCCAATTTCCTTTATAGTTAACAGTTCATTAAGACATTTCTGTGTAATTATTTGAAATGACACTCACACATTGTCAGCCTTGGAGACTGGCAGACATTTTTCTCATTGGAATCCACGTTGGCAATATGTCAAATGCTGGGATCCTTGCATATTCAGCCCTTTTTCTCCCTGGCACTGGAGAGTGGTGTAGGTATCCTGGTGGTATTTTGCATAATGGTTTGTACAATTGATGCCATCCTCATTGAAACCCAAAGATCCCAAAAAATCTTTGGTTTCTTAGGAGGTTAGACAGGTAAGTATAATCTCTCCATGGACACTTTCTAGTGTGATTGGCTTCAATATCTTGGTGATGAAGGTACCAAAAAGATGCAGTTGATGTCTGCATGTTGTGATTTGTAACACTTTATATTAAAGGTACATTAACATGGACACTGAAACATGTGCAAATGATACCAATCTATACATCTTGGGGCATTCCATTGTAAGAAATATATAAAAAGACCCTCTGTCTTTGTCTCTGTCCAACCTGTCCCATACAATTGTCTAATCTTATGCATCACAATATATAGACTCCACCCCAACTGCAACCATGTGATTTCCTGGGAGAGGCGAAGAACAGATAAAAATGCAGGCCGATTTTGGTGAAAAGAAACGGAAAATTCCTCTCTGACCCCCTTTTAGCTGGATGAAATCCCGATGTGTAACTATGGGTTATACTTGTGGAGGGAGGCTTGAGATATTGGGTTTTTTCACTACAGCTGCAAGTTAGGGAGTGATCTGATGGCGACCATCAGACTTGGGAAGGGTTATGATGAGTTAAATAGCAATAGGTTGTTTTCACTGATCGGTAAGATGATAATGAGAGGGCATAATTTAGGGTAATCACGAAGATTGGTTGCCTGGAAAAGAATTGTTGCAGAGGGTGGTTGTAATGCAGTTTTCTCTGCTACCAAACATTATTAGAGTCCATAATATTGTTCTAAACATGAAATAGTTGCTGCTAAAAGTGAATTAGTTGCTTGTAAAAGAAGAAAATTGGGATTAGACTGGGTTGCTCATGGTGAAAAAACACCAGCACAGATTGATTTACTGTTAACAGATTTCTATGCTGGAACATACTATGAATGCATTAAACTTATGAGAAGCAGACGAACAGTACACAACAATGAAAATAATAGCAAAATACTGTAGATGCTGGAAATCTGAAATAAAAACAGAAAATGCTGGAAATACTCAGCAGGCCAGGCAACATCTGTGGAGAGAGAAACAGAGTTAACATTTCAGGTCTATGACCTTTCATCAGATGAAACGTTAACTCTGCATCTCTCCACAGATGCCAGACCTGTTGAGCATTTCCAGCATTTTCTGTTTTTATTTAATAAAAATAATAGGTATACTGTCATGAAAGAACCTATTACAATTTGCAGGTTGAGGACTATGGCCAGTGCTGGAGTTGCACTCCATTTCCTACAATTAGAAAAATATGTGTATATCTTTAACTGATAAATAAGTTTGGGAATATAGCGTTATATGAATAAGTTATTCCATGTGAGTAAAAATAACCACATGATTTCATCAAACTCCTGGAGAATGTTACTGTAGTATTTGACTAAAACGTATGCATATTTTAAATGGTTTCTACCCACGTAATCTGCTGACATACAAAATTGTAGTGGGCATACTCAGCCTCTTGCAGAGAACACAGTTGCTCATATAAAACACAACATGCTCATAATTTTGGGGCTACTGTTGATTTAGTTTTCCATGTGGAAGATTTGCTTTAGAAAAAACAACTGTAGTGAAATTATCTGGAAAATTTTGTGAAATTGCTGTCATTTTGAGTGATACAGCCACAGATTTTGAACATGTGGAGTAAACTTGAATTACCTGTGTTTTCCAGTTGAAGAAAATGAAACATATAACAATCTCAAACTATACCCCTCAATTTGCAAACTTGAATATTAGAACCCCAGGGCTGTGTGCACTTTGAGTATTCAATAAAGGAAGATCTTGCATGTATGTAGCAGCCTATTGTATCCTGGGTACATCCCAAAGCTCTTCACAATCAACAAATTACCTTTTAAAATATAGTTAATTACATTTGGGAAAACACAACTGCCAGTTTGTAACAGCGAGGTTCCACAAAACAGTATAAAAGATAAATAACCAGAAAACCTATTTTTAGTAAGGTCGTAAGAAATAAGAACAGGAGTAGGCCATTCAACCCTTCGAGCCTGCTCCGCTGTTCAATAAGTTCATGGTTGATCTGATTGTGGCCTCAACTCCAATTTCCTGCCGGCCCCCCTCTTGGCTCCCTTGAAGATCAAATGTCACTTGGGTACAGAAAGGCACTTCTGTGGCTGCAAACGTGACTCCAGGGTGGTATGTTGCCTCCCTGGTGCTCGGGTCAAGGATGTCACGGAATGGCTGCAGGACATTCTGAAGGGGGAGGATGAACAGTCAGAGGTCGTGTTCACATTGGTACCAACGACGTAGGTAGAAAGAGGGATGAGGTCCTGCAATAAGAATTTAGCAAGGTAGCAGATTAAAAAGCAGGACCTCAAAGGTTGTAATCTCTGGATTACTCCCGGTGCCACGTGCTAGTGAGTATAGGAATAGGAGGATAGAACAAATCAGTGCGTGGCTGAAGACATGGTGCAGGAGGGAGGGCTTTAACTTCCTGGATCACTGGGTCTGTTTCTGGCGAAGGTGGGACCTGTACAAGTTAGACAGGTTGCACCTGAACCGAACCGGAACGGAACCAACATCCTTGCTGGGAGGTTTGCTAGTGTTGTGGGGTGGGGGGGGGGGGGGTTTAAACTAATTTGGCAGGGGGATGGGGTACAGAGTGGAGGTACAGTAGGGGGGTGATGCAAAGCCAAGTTTTGAAGAGAAATTAAGTCAGTCTGGAAATATAGACCTGTTGAGGCACAAGCAAATAATGCAAGGCTGGATTGCATCTATTTTAACGCAAGGAGTCTTACTGGTAAGGCAGATGAATTGAGGGCATTGATTAACATGAGAATATGATATTACTATCACAGAGACATGGTTGAGGGAAGCGCAGGACTGACCGCTCAATATTCCAGGGTATAGAATCTTCAGGTGTGATGGCGGTCGGAGGGGTGTAGAAGAGGAGGTGGCATTGCACTATTGATCAAGGAGTCAATTACTGCAGTAAGGAGGGATGATATCTTAGAAGGTTGTTCAAATGAGGCCATATGGGTAGAACTTAAAAACAAAGGGGGGCAATCACTTTGCTGAGAGTGTATTACTGGCCTCCAAATAGTCAGGGAGAGAAAAAGGAGTGGATATGTAGGCAAATCTCAGAGGTATAAAAATAATAGGGTAGTAGGAGATTTCAACTTCCCCAATATTAACTGGAATAGTCTTAGTGCAAAAGGGTTAAAGGGGGTGGAATTCTTCAAGTGCATACAGGAGAACTTTTTGAGCCAGTGGGTAGAAAATCCTCCGTGAAGGGGCGGTACTGGACCTACCCTAGGGAATGAAGCCAGACAAGTGATAGAACTGTCAGTTGGGAAGCATTTCGGGGATATTGACCATAACTTTTAAGATTTAAGGTAGTTACGGAAAAGGACAAAGATGGACCGGAAATAAAGGTACTGAATTGGGGGAAGGCTGATTTTCAATATAAAATGGGATCTGGCCAAAGTGGGCTGGGAGCAGCTACATTTGGGAAAGTCTACACAGACCAGTGGGAGTCATTCGAAAAGGAAATAGTGTGCAGGGCCAACCTGTTCCCATAAAGATGGGTAGGACCAACAATTGCAGGGACCACTGGATGTCAAGGGATATAGAGGATTGGATAAGGAAAAAAAGGTTTATTTCAGATTCAGAGCACTGAAAACAGCAGAGGCCCTGGAGGAGTATAGAAAGTGTAGGGGGGGTACTTAAAAAAAAAAAAGTAATTAGGAGAGCGAAGAGGGGGGGCATGAAAAAACACTGACGGGCAAGTGGCGCAGTGGTTAGCACCGCAGCCTCACGGCTCCAGCGACCCCGGTTCAATTCTGGGTACTGCCTGTGCGGAGTTTGCATGTTCTCCCTGTGACCGCGTGGGTTTTCGCCGGGTGCTCCGGTTTCCTCCCACAGCCAAAGACTTGCAGGTTGGTAGGTAAATTGGCCATTATAAATTGCCCCTAGTATAGGTAGGTGGTAGGGGAATATAGGGACAGGTGGGGATGTGGTAGGAATATGGGATTAGTGTAGGATTAGTATAAATGGGTGGTTGATGGTCGGCACAGACTCGGTGGGCCGAAGGGCCTGTTTCAGTGCTGTATCTCTAAATAAAAATAAATAAATAAGATAAAGGAAACTCCCAAGGTGTTTTATAAGTATATTAAGGGCAAGAGGATAACCAGGGAAAGAGTAGGGCCCATTAGGGACCAAAATGGCAATGTGTCTGTGGAGCCAGAGAACGTAGGTGAGGTTTTAAATGATTACTTTTCATCTGTGTTCACTATGGCGAAGGACGATGTAGGTGTAGAGATCAGGGAGGGGGATTGTGATATACTTCAACAAATTAGCGTTGAAAGGGAGGAGGTATTAGCGATTTTAGCGGGCTTAAAAGTGGATAAATTCCCAGGCTGTTATGTGAGGCAAGGGAGGAGATAGCAGAGGCTCTGACACAAATTTTCAACCTCATCTGGCCACGGGAGAGGTGCCAGAGGACTGGAGGATAGCGAATGTGGTACCATTATTGAAGAAGGATGGCAGGGATAAACCATGTAATTAAAGGCCAGTGAGTCGAACATCAGTGGTAGGGAAACTATTGGAAAAAATTCTGAAGGGCAGGATTAGAACAAAGAATAAAGAACAAAGAAAATTACAGCACAGGAACAGGCCCTTCGGCCCTCCAAGCCTGCGCCGATCCAGATCCTCTATATAAACATGTCGCCTATTTTCTAAGGGTCTGTATCTCTTTGCTTCCTGCCCATTCATGTATCTGTCTAGATACATCTTAAAAGACGCTATCGTGCCCGCGTCTACCACCTCTGCTGGCAACGCGTTCCAGGCATCCACCACCCTCTGCGTAAAGAACTTTCCACGCATATCCCCCCTAAACTTTTTCCCTCTCACTTTGAACTCGTGACCCCTAGTAATTGAATCCCCCACTCTGGGGGAAAAAGCTTCTTGCTATCCACCCTGTCTATACCTCTCATGATTTTGTACACCTCAATCAGGTCCCCCCTCAACCTCTGTCTTTCTAATGAAAATAATCCTAATCTACTCAACCTCTCTTCATAGCTAGCGCCCTCCATACCAGGCAACATCCTGGTGAACCTCCTCTGCACCCTCTCCAAAGCATCTACATCCTTTTGGTAATGTGGCGACCAGAACTGCACGCAGTATTCCAAATGTGGCCGAACCAAAGTCTTATACAACTGGAGAGGCAGGGATTAATCAGGATAGTCAGCACGGCTTTGTCGGGGGAGATCGTGTCTAACTAACTTGATTGAATTTTTCGAGGAGGTGACTAGATGTGTAGGTGAGGGTAAAGCAGTTGATTTAGTCAACATGGACTTCAGTAAAGCTTTTGATAAAGTCCCACATGAGACATTGGTTAAGAAGGTCCGAGCCCATGGGATCCTGGGCACTTTGGCAAATTGGATCCAAAATTGGCTTAGTGGCAAGAGGCAGAGGGTGATGGCCAAGGGTTGTATTTGCGAGTGGAAGCTTTTGACCAGTGGTGTACCGCAGGGATCAGTGCTGGGACCCTGGCTGTTTGTAATGTACATTAATAATTTAGATGTGAATATAGAAGGTATGATCAGTAAGTTCGCAGATGACACAAAAATTGGTGGTGTCGTAAATAGTGAGGAGGAAAGCCTTAGATTACAGGACGATATAGATGGGCTGGTAAGATGGGCAGAGCAGTGGCAAATGGAATTTAATCCTGAGAAGTGTGAGGTGATGCATTTTGGGAGGACTAACAAGGCAAAGGAATGTACAATGGATGGTGGGACCCTAGGAAGTGCAGAGGGTCAGAGGGACCTTGGTGCACTTGTCCATAGATCACTGAAGGCAGCAGCACAGGTAGATAAGGTGGTTAGGAAGGCATATGGGATCCTTGCCTTTATTAGCTGAGGCATAGAATATAAGAGCAGGGGGGTTATGATGGAGCTGTATAAAATGCTAGTTAGGCCACAGCTGGAGTACTGTATATAGTTCTGGTCGCCACACTATAGGAAGGATGTGAGAGACTCTCCCTTGCACTGGAGAGGGTGCAGAGGAGATTCACCAGGATGTTGCCTGGGCTGGAGCATTTCAGCTGTGAAGAGAGACTGGATAGGCTAGGGTTGTTTTCCTTAAAGTAGAGAAGGCTGAGGGGGAACCTGATGCAGGTATACAAAATTATGAGGAGCGTAGATAGGAAGAAACGTCTTCCCTTAGCGGAGGTGTCAATAACCAGCGGGCATAGATTTAAGGTAAGGGGCAGGAGGTTTAGAGCGGATTGGAGGAAAAGCTTTTTCACCCAGAGGGTGGTTGGAATCTGGAACACACTGCCTGAAGAGATGGTAGAGGCAGGAACACACACAATATTTAAGAAATATTTAGACGAGCACTTGAAACACCATTGCATACAAGGCTACGGGCCAAGTGTTGGAAAATGGGATTAGAATAGATAGGTGTTTGATGGCGGGCACAGACACGATGGGCCGAAGGGCCTATTTCTGTGCTGTATAACTGACTATGGACTAGTAATCCAGAGGCCCAGGCTAATGCTATGGGGACATGGATTCGAATCCCACCACAGCAGATGGTGAAATTTGAATTCAGTTAATAAATCTGGGATTAAAAAGCTAGTCTAATGATGACCATGAAACTGGGGTCTTTTGCCAAATTTGGCAGAGCTGTCCCACAGACTAGTCAAGCAACAGCCTAACATACTCACCAAATCATACTTTATAAATGATGTCCCAGACACCGCCATCACCATCCTCGGGTATGTCCTGTCCCACCAGCAGGTCAGACCCAGCAGAGGTGGCGGCACAGTGGTATACAGTTGGGAGGGAGTTTCCCTGGGAGTCCTCAACATTGATTCCAGACCCCATGAAATCTAATGGCATCAGGTCAAACATGGGCAAGGAAACATCCAGCTGATTAACTCCTTAACTCCTTCAGTTAGCCACGGATGATGTATCCTTCTCCGTCTGACGATCATATCATGATAGTGATGATTGTTGATGGAGAATTTCAGACTCTGACATCGGGAGAGCGCCCTACTGTTTTCACATAGTGCCATGGGATCATTTACATCTACATCAACCATGAGCACTGCAGACATGATCTCAGTATAGCATCCCATCTGAAACACTGCACCGCCAACATTGCAGCACTCCCTCAGTACTGCATTCGAGTGTCAGCCTAGATTATGTGCTCAATCCTGGAATGCGGCTTGAATTCACAACCTTGCAAATCGGGCAAGAGTGGCAACACCCTGATCTTTTAAAATAGCCTATCATTTTCATATTTTGGTCAATTTGAATCAATACTTATTTATGTCTTCACCTTGATCAGTGTAATCTTTGACGCCTAAAAAGGAGGCATGAGAAAATGCATGCTAAAATGTTACACAGAACTACATCATGATTGTGATCAGAAGGTTTATCATATTGCCAGTCTTGTTGCAGTGGTACAGACTAGGTAGTGTACTGATGCTGAAATCTATTCTGTGTTGTCTTGATGAAATCCCATGGTATATTTACAGTATTACTACTCCATAGTAAGTCATTAATTGAGTTCGTGCTGAGCCCTGGAGAGCACTGTTATAACATTGCATTAAAAGGGGAATATGCAGTTGGTTTGTACTTTTCATCCTGGCATTAATTTGATTCTCAATTTGTCAATGTGTAAGTGGATGTGAGCAATTTCTGTTCATCATTCATTTGGAAATGACAATGAAACTAGTTATTTATAATCATTACAAGGTTTACAGAAATTCAGACTGTTGGCTGGGACTGTTATATTTTCTGCATTCATTAGCAGCTGTGATGAGGCACAGAGGAGGCTGAACACAGAATGTCGTCAGACTCATGAATCATCTCGCTTTGATTGTAGTTCAGAACTTCCTTCGCTTTTCTTAATGTGGACAAGCACAGTTCAGCATTTTGTGATTTGACAATCTCTGTTTGTAGGAGAATGCAAAAGCTATGGTTATTTTTAACATTGTGAAAATATATTCTCTCATACTGTGACCACGCAGTAACATCTTGGTCTCTGTAAGGTTTAAAGTGGACTACACAATATTGCAAATGGGGTCTTGAATGGGATGCAGGTGAGCATTCCTACTCTAAAATGTGCCGTAACTGTCTCATTGATCAGAGATGCTGGTGCTAAATTCCTCTTCGCGTACCCTCTTCCCCAGTGCTCTCCCCTTTGTCCTCCTATCCCTCTTGGCCCTTGCTGGAATATGGCACCACAAGCTCTGGCAACCCTCCAGTATCTCGCCCAAAAAGCTGTTCATGCATGGGCCCACTGGCAGACATACTGGCAGACTATTCATCCCGTTTATGTGATCACGGCTGATTCTCATCCTGTCTTCATCTGACTTCACACAGTCAGAATTTCTAACAGGAAGCCCATCTTATTTTTTTCTCTCCAACTTGGCATAGTACAGGAATCAAACCTGGGATCTTTTGAAATAAAAACATGAAATGCTGCAACCACTCAGCAGGTCTGGCAGCATCTGTGGAAAGAGAAGCAGAGTTAACGTTTCGGGTCAGTGACCCTTCATCGGAAAAAGATCTTTTGATCTTTGTAAACCGCTTCCCAGAGCAGTGTCAACCACAGTGGGGCAACCTAATTTTACAGCTGCTTAACACATATATAAACCGAGGAGAGGTCACAGAAATCATACTGGTGAATTATAACCATTACTTTTGGCGAAAAATAGTTTAAAATTAACTTTGTTAATTCAGCATTTGGCCCACTTCAGATGACTTCAGTCATAAGGCTTTTTCCTGTGCTATGATACTCTTGAGATGGTAGTTCAGCATTCCTGGATTGCAGCACTAAACTAAGTACTTGACTGAAATAGAACTATCTATTGGAACTTAATTTGCCAAAACTCAATCCCAGCATGCATATAATTATGCCTTACTATCCTAAAAGCAACACTAAAATAAATTATGCCTTTGCGCTGCCATTTTTGTTAGATGGCAGGGTGGGAACGACCTGAAAGGGAACTCATTTAACTGTGTGTTCAGTTTCTTCATGGGTCTCTACGTGAATAGTATTTTCTTGATGCTTGCTGCAAGAGGTAATTTGAAGTGACTTCGATGCATTGCGTGTTTGCCCAGTAATGTGGTAAGGCTGCAAACAAGCATAAATGATTTGTTGTTCACAGGCCCATTCATACTTCTTGCACTATTAGATCATCATTCTAATTCTGTGAGGAGGCTGACCATTAAAAGGATGGTAGATTACAAAAACAACTTATATTTATATAGCACCTTTAACATAATAAAACATCCCAAGGTGCTTTACAGGAGCATTTACAACAAAGTATCACACTGAGGCACAAAAGGAGATATTCGGTCAGATGACCAAAAGCTTGGCCAGAGAGGTAGGCTTTAAGGAACGTCTTAAAGGAGGAAAGTGAGGTGGAGATAAAAACAAAAAATGCTGGAACCACTCAGCAGGTCTGGCAGCATCTGTGGAAAGAGAAGCAGAGTTAACGTTTCGGGTCAGTGACCCTTCTTCGGAACTGACAAATATTAAAAATGCCACAGGTTATAAGCAAGTGAGGTGGGGGTGGGACAAGAGATAACAAAGGAGAAGGTGCAGATTGGACAAGGCCACATAGCTGACCAAGAGGTCATGGAGCAAAGGCAAACAATATGTTAATGGTGTGTTGAAAGACAAAGCATTAGTACAGAAAAGGTGTTAACGGACTAAATATTGAACAGCAGCAAGTGCAAACATGAAAAAAAAAAGTGGGTAAGCAAACTGAACAAACTAAGATGAAATGAAATAAATGCAAAAAAAAAAAAGAAAAAACAACTAAAAATGAAAGTAAAATGGGGGGCTGTCATGCTCTAAAATTATTGAACTCATTGTTCAGTCCGGCAGGCTGTAGTGTGCCTAATTGGTAGATGAGATGCTGTTCCTCGAGCTTGCGTTGATGTTCACTGGAACACTGCAGCAATCCCAGGACAGAGATGTGAGCATCAGAGCAGGGGGGAGTGTCGAAATGGCAAGCAACCGGAAGCTCAGGGTCCTGCTTGCGGACTGAGCAGAGGTGTTCCGCAAAGCGGTCACCCAGTCTGCGCTTGATCTCCCCAATGTAGAGGAGACCACATTGTGAGCAGCGAATACAGTATACTACATTGAAAGAAGTACAAGTAAATCGCTGCTTCACCTGAAAGGAGTGTTTGGGGCCTGGGATAGTGAGGAGAGAGGAGGTAAATGGGCAGGTATTACACCTCCTGCAATTGCAGGGAAAGGTGCCATGGGACGGGACGAGGTGGTGGGGGTAATGGAGGAGTGGACGAGGGTGTCGCGGAGGGAACGATCCCTTCGGAATGCTGACGGGAAGGGAGGGGAAGATGCGTTTGGTAGTGGCATCACGCTGGAGGTGGTGGAAATGGCGGAGGATGATCCTTTGGATATGGAGGCTGATGGGTTGGAAAGTGAGGACAAGGGGAACCCTGTCACGGTTCTGGGAGGGAGGGGAAGGGTTGAGGGCAGAGGTACGGGAAATGGGCCGGACACGATTGAGGGCCCTGTCAACAACAGTGGGGGGGAATCCTCGGTTGAGGAAAAAGGAGGTCGTACCAGAAGCACCGTCATGGGAGGTAGCATCATCAGAGCAGATGCGTCGAAGACGGAGAAACTGGGAGAATGGAATGGAGTCCTTACAGGAGGTAGGGTGTGAAGAAGTGTAGTCGAGGTAGCTGTGGGAGTCGGTGGGCTAAGAATGGATATTAGTAGACAACCTATCCCCAGAGATGGAGACAGAGAAGTCGAGGAAGGGAAGTGTCAGAGATGGACCATGTAAAGGTGAGAGAAGGGTGGAAATTGGAAGCAAAGTTGATAAAGTTTTCCAGTTCGGGGCGGGAGCAGGAAACGGCACTGATAGTCATCAATGTACCGGAAAAAGAGTTAGGGGAGGGGGCCCGAGTAGGACTGGAACAAAGAATGCTCGATAAAAAGACAGGCATAACTAGGACCCATGCGGGTACCCATAGCGACACCTTTTACTTGAAGGAAGTGCGTGGAGTTGAAGGAGAAGTTGCTCAATGTGAGAACAAGTTCAGCCAGGCGGAGGAGAGCGGTGGTGGATGGGGACTGGTTGGGCCTCTGTTCCAGGAAGAAGCGGAGAGCCCTCAAACCATCCTGGTGGGGGATGGAGGTGTAGAGCGATTGGACGTCCATAGTGAAGAGGAGGCGGTTGGGACCAGGAAACTGGAAATTGTCAAAATGACGTAGGGTGTCAGAAGAGTCACGGATGTAGGTGGGAAGAGACTGGACCAGCGGCGAAAAGATAGAGTCAAGTGAGGTGGAGAGTTGTAGGGAGGGTATTCCAGTGCTGGGGCCTAGGCAACTGAAGGCGTGGCCACCAATGGTGGAGCAATTACAATCAAGGATGCATAAGCGGCCAGAATTCGAAGAATGCAGATATCTTGGAGGGTTGTGGGATTGTTGGAGATTTTGGCACCCCATTCACAACATTCACTCTTCACCACCAATGCACAGTGGCAGCAGTGTGTACCATCTACAAAATGCACTGTAGCAACGCACCAAGGCTCCTTAGACAGCACCTTCCAGACCCACGATCTCTACCAACTAGAAGGACAAGGACAGCAAATGCATAGGAACACCACCACCTGCAAGTTCCCCTCCAAGTCACACACCATCCTGATTTGGAACTATATCACCGTTCCTTCACCGTCACTGGGTCAAAATCCTGGAACTCCCTTCCTAACAGCATTGTGGGTGTACCTACCCCACATGGACTGCAGCGGTTCAAGAAGGCAGCTCACCACCACCTTCTCAAGGGCAATTAGGGATGGGCAATAAATGCTGGTCTAGCCAGCGATGCCCACATCCCATGAATGAATGAAAAAAAATGACAGAGATAAGGAGGGTGGGCTGTGGAGGGTTTTGAAAACACAGATGAGAATTTCAAGATCAAGATGTTGCTTGACAGGGAGCACAAGGGTGATAGTTGAACGGGACTTAGAGCGAGTTAAGACACAGGCAGCAGAGTTTTGGATGACCTCAAGGTGATGGAGAATGTGGGAGACCAGCCAGGAGTGCATTGGAATTATCAAGTCCAGAGGTAACGAAGGCATGAACGAGTGTTTCAGCAGCAGATGAGCTGAGACAGTGGCGAAGTTGGGTGATGTTATGGAGGTGGAAATAGGTGATTTTAGTGATGGCACAAATGAGTTTGGAAGCTCATCAGGGGCTGAAATGTGACACCAAGGTTGCAAACAGACTGGCTTAGTCTCAGACTGTTGCCAGGGAGAGGAACAGAGTCCAGTAGCTAGGGAATGGAGTTTGAAGCGTTCTTCATTCTCATTCTTCAAGAGAAGTTCAATCACTGTACAAGGCTGATGCTTAGAACTGTAGATTTGAATCTGTGTGTTATATTGTTTATGTAATCACTTGGTTTCTGCTGCCAAAGTGCTACAGGTGTGGTTTAGATAAAATCCCTTGCATCATAGCTGACTGGGAGAACATAATCTAACTAATGGGCAGTACAAAGCCATAAAGTTCTCAAAAGGGCATTGCTGTGCTGATTTATTTTTCACTCTACATAGCCCCTTTCCATAGATAATAAATATAATTCTGTATATAAGTTGAACTTTACCAAAACAATGAATTAGCTACTCAAAGATAGGATTTTTCTGGGTTTTTAAAAAAAGATTACAATCATATATTGTCCTGCCAACAGGTAGACCCAACCCAGACTGATGGGCATGGACCTACAACACAAAGCTGTCCTTAATTAAACACTAATTGGCCATTGGGACAGAGTGCAGGGCATTCTGCATCTAGCTGAACTGTAACAGCGTTGTCCAGTATTGCATTTCTGCTTAGCTAATAATTGAGCAATGATCTCAGTACTTGTATTCACATGGCGTATGCATGCGGACTTGAACATTTTTGTAAGTTTGGTGGTAAAATGAAAAATAGCGCGCAAGTGATTTTTGATCTTTGCTTTACTTCCTTAGTCAGTGAATGTTGGTAGATGTGCAGTATGTATTTTGTGAGTGTATGTAAGGTGTTTTACACTAAAATTAGTGCATGTGGCTAAAATGGTGTTAGCATAGCCACAATTGTGGCAAGTCAGTTATTTCAATTGAACAGCATTGTGCTATACCTGGAATAGAGGTATAATGCTTACACTACTAGGAGTTCTAATGCAGATGCCCCAGTGGGTTGTAGTGCATTTGTTGTGGGTACTGTATGGAGTGAATATTATTAATTACATAAATACGCTTAAAACGTGGCTCAGTTGAGGTACAGTTTTTGACTGAGCTGAAAAGGGAGCATAACTATATAATTTTAATGTTCCTGTGTGATTTGTCATACACTATTTAAAATATTTGGTATTTAGAAACTGTTTTTAAGTAGCTCTTTTGTGTCTTTTGTTCCAGGCCGAGACTGCAAGCACAAAGGAAATTTGCCCAGTCGCAGCCCAACTCCCCCAGCACAACCCCAGTCAAGATGGTGGATCCAGTTTTGCCTCCACCTGCAACACAGATCATTGATCTCTCAAAAAGAAAGCCCAAAACAGAAGATTTCCTTACTTTTCTTTGCCTTAGAGGTATGTGTAACAGTAATTTTGTACTGACCAACAATGCAATTATACAGATTATATAATTGCATATTTTTTACTTTTTTATAATCTATATATTTTTCATCATCTCTTGTATTACTTATATTTTGTTTCTGCTGACCATGTTGCTTGGCATGAATAGTTTGTATCATAGCTGATTTCAGAACATAATTGGCTATATTCCAAACAGCATTTTAAGGTGTCAGAACTCACTGCAATAATTAATTAGTTTAACAAACAGAAATTAGGACATTGACATTTCACTTGATTACTACTTAAGCTATTACAATGGTATAAAATCGTATGATGAATAGAAAAGCCTAGATTCACTAACAAAAATGTGGCTGGTGCTGAAGAGGGCAGCCGTTTCTGTCACAGGAGGTGATTAGTAAGTGATTCAACATGATTTCTGAAATCCGAGAACTTGGATGGATGACAGGAAATTATTCGATAATAAACAGGGCCAAGACCTGCTTTCTGTGCAAGCAGTCAGTTTTGTGAGTCCTAATTCACATGCTCAAAATTGTGGTAGGAAATTAGTGGAATTGGAACTCCAGGCCCCTCCCTTTTCTGCTCCTACAAGCCTGGAAATTGATGCAATAAACAGGTCTTGCTCCTTCTCTTATGCTTCCAGCACTAATGGGCCTGATTGCCATCTTTCTATACTGGAGTTGTGTACTACTGTGATCGTCTGCCTCGAATATATACAGAGGCACCAATTTAGGCCATTAGTAATGCAAAGAGGAGGAGCAGGGTCTGTCCAGTGGACTTAAGCAGGAGCAGTCAGGTTAAACAAATGCCATAAAAACAGAAAGTGCTGGAAATGCTCAGAAGATCTGGCAGCATCTGTGGAGGGAGAAATAGTTAACATTTCAGGTCTGTGACCTTTCATCTGATGTCTTCCCACATTACTGAAATACAGATTGATTGTTTATCCCATTCTGATAGCCCAAAGATCAAGAGGGTGGTTTTAACCCTATCTGCCTGGGTTGGACAATTAAAATCACCCAAGTTACTTATCCGCTCTGGGAATACTGGCAGTGGAAACTTTTTTTAAATTCATTCCTGGGATGTGGACGTCGCTGGCTAGGCCGGGATTCACTGCCCATCCCCAATTTCCCTCGAGAAGGTGGTGGTGAGCTGCCTTCTTGAACCACTGCAGTCCATGTGGGGTAGGTACACCCACAGTGCTGTTAGGAAGGGAGTTCCAGGATTTTGACCCAGCCACAGTGAAGGAACAGCGATATAGTTCTAAGTCAGGATGGTGTGTGACTTGGAGGGGAACTTGCAGGTGGTGGTGTTCCCATGCAACTGTTGCCCTTGTCCTTCTAGTTGGTAGAGGTCATGGGTTTGGAAGGTGCTGTCTAAGGATTATTGCAGAATGTGATCCCAAAACACTAATGAATCCTGATATCCAATGTAATAAGGAATTTAACTTATTCAGTAGCTTTGAACTCATGGCCTTGGTTTGTATGGCGTTACTCAAAGATGTTTTCAGTTATATGTTTCTTTGAGTTTTCAGCTTTATTGAAGTTGTACTCTAGCATTTCTCGGTGTTTGTAGTGTGAATTATGCAATAAGTGAAGCTGTACTATAGTTGGGGCAGAGTAGAGGCAGCTATACTTTGCATCCTGCCATGTTCTACCTGATTGGAGAGTAGTTGGCGCTGACACTGGGTTCCTAGAATGAAAATGATACAATTCCCTAGCATTGGTATCTCTCACCATAATGAGCAGACCAAAATCATGAAGCATAAGAATAAAGCACAGAGCTTGTGTCGCAAGCTTCCTTCGAACGGTAAATTATGAAAAAAATGGGAAATTGTAACCTTTACTTTTGAGGTAGTCTACCAGTGTTATACCTCCCTCAAAAGTATACATTTGGATTTTATGATCTAAACATGTAGTTGCAAGAAGATTTTTATTATACAGATTGCAGTAGAGAAGCAGCAGTCATTAACCTCTAACTGGGAGGTGATTACAGTTGCCAGAATGACCCATTGATAATTGTCCACATTTTAAGGTTTCTGACCTTGTGCGTGATGGCTTTGATTATTTCTGGCGAGGCAGGAAATACATGGATTATATTTTGAGCTGAAGACATTGATTAGTTTTAGAGATCTTGATCTTTAAATGCACTTGCACATTGAGTGTCAGTTTTTTCATAGGAGGGCAAGAAGAGAAGTTGGATGACGGGCTGTGTTTTGTTTCTTGGAGTTATATTTGTATTGTGTAATTGTAGGGAAATAACTGGTGGTGGTGGGGGGGGGGGGCGCGGCTGCTGTATTGACTTTATGCCACTAAATGCTGCTGGCTAAAATTAGCTTTCTATCTCAGCTTGCTTTCATATTGTTGCTTACTTTGTATTCCTTGCAACAATGGTGGAAGAGAGCTTAGTTAGAATTCATATCAAAGGCTATGTTTTCAAACATTTTTCAGTTGTACTTGACAATTGACTCTAATTCAATGTGCCTATTGAGAGTTTTTCAGCGCGTGATCACAATGCCATGTATTCCCTCCCCCACTGCTTCCAGAACATATTTTTGCAAGAAAATTACAAGTAAGCGGTGTGCAATTCCACCAAATGCTATAGTTTACAACCTATTAACTTGCAGTTGCCTTTTTCAGCAATATCTTGATTTTTAAAAAATAATGTGCTACAATGGATAAATGCCTCCTCTTTGTTTCTGGTTCTGCATTGCTCTTCTGAACTCTGGCTTATATTAATTACATGCAGCTGGACCCAAGATTGTCAGTGAGCTTAGTGGCATCCTAAAATTGATTCCTTCTGTAGCTTAACAGACCCTTTTTCAGGGAAAAAAATAAAATAGGGATGCCGAACAAACTTTGACAATCCTTTACTTATTAAGCAGCAGAAGTATAATGCAACACATCTAAAATATAGTTCCTTCATAGGAAGAGTGCCAGCAAATGTTTTGAAAACATTTGATCATTTTGTAGGCTGGCATTGAACTGTTCTGATGAAAGTTCATTGACCTGAAACATCAACTCTGTTTGCCTCTCTCCACAGATGCTGCCTGACCAGCTGAATATTTCCAGCATTTTCTGATTTTATTTATGAAAGGGAAATCGTGTTTGACAATTTTGAGCATGTAACTAGTAAGATGGATAAGGCGGAATCAATGGGTTTAGTGAATTTGGATTTTCAAAATGCATTCGATAAGGTGCCACATAAGAGGTTATTACACAAAATTAAGGCTCATGATTAGTTTTTGGGCCTCAGCTCTTTACAATCTATGTTTATGACTTAGTTGAGGGGACTGAGTATAACGTTTCCAAGTTTGCTGACACTACAAAGTTAAGTGGGAAAGTAAACAGTGAGGAGGATGTAAAGAGGCTGCAGAGGGTTATAGACAGGTTGGGTGAGTGGGCAAAAACATAACAGATGGAATATGATGTGATGAAGTGTGAAGCTATCCACTTTGGTAGCAAATACAAAAATGGCAGAATATTTTTTGAATGATGAGACGCTAGGAAATGTTTGCATTCAGAGGGACCTTGGTTGTCCTTCTACATGAATCACAGAAAGTTAACAAGCAGGTGAAGCTTTTGTTATAAATGGATTAGAGTATAAGAGTAAAGAACTCTTACTACAATTACATAGGGCATTGGTGAGACCACACCTGTAATACACCAGTGTGCAGTTTTGGCTTCCTTACCTATGGAAGGACATACTTGCCCTAGAGGCTATGTAATGAACGTTCACTAGACTGGCTCTTGGGATAGGGAGTTGTCCTATGAGGAGAGATTGAGTAGACTAGGCCTGTATTCCCTGGAGTTTAAAAGAATGAGAGGTGATCCAATTGAAACATATACATTTCTTTAGGGGTGTGACAGGATAGATGCTGAGATAATGTTACACCTAGTTGGGGAATCTAGGGCTTGAGGTCAGTCTCCGAATAAGGGGTTGGCCATTGAGGACTGAGTTGAGGAGCAGTTTTTTTCATTCAAAGGGTTATGAACCTTTAGAATTCTCTACTCCAGAGAGCTGTGGATGCTCAGTTGCTGAGTATATATAAGACAGAAGTTGATAGATTTTTGGGCAGTAAGGGATACAGGGATAGTGTGGGAAGGTGGAATTGAGGTAGAAGATCAGCCGTGATCTTGTTGAATGGTGGAGCGGGCTCGAGGGGCTAAATGACCTACTCCTGCTCCTATTTATTATTTTTCTTAATATCATTTGCTTTTTTAAATATCCATTGAGCCTTGCCTTGAATTTCTGATGAAGATGAGTGCTGGTCATAAGGAAATGCTAATAAAGTTTGAGATACAGATCATCTCATTCTTTTGTCTAGGGGAATGGGCAAATAGACCTGTAAAGTGGTGGATTTGAAATAATTTGGTTTCTCTTTCAGATGGGAAGGTCACAATTTGGAAGTTAGGCATAATCTGAACTCAGGAATACAAGTTATGTGTCTGTGATGGAAAGCTTTGTGATGTGTGTACTTCATTAAGCACTTGCAGCTCAACGTATTGACTCAGATTTTGTGGTCAGCGGTGCAGTGACAGCGCGCGCCATTGACATCGAATAATGTCTGCAGGAACCTACTGTGATCCTCGAGATGAGAATTCCGGCTGCTTTGAGGGTTGCAGCAAGGCCCAGTAGTGCAGGCTAATATGGGGGAATAGGACTGCCGGTTGTCGGTGTGGCTTACATTCATTGTACCACAAAAAAACTGAAAAAAAGGCTGCTGCAGTATAAAGGTATTGGAAAATCACATTAAAAAAGTGATTGGAAAATTGCACTTTTAGTAGACATAATTAATTTTATTTTGATTAGATAAATCATTTTAAAATGTGACATTTAAAAAGTTTGCTAAATTATGCTAAAAAGTCATAAATTTTACTTTTTAACCAGATTTATCAGATCTTTAAAAGGTTCCATGTTAAATAAAAAAAAACAATCTATTTTAACTTTAAACTGTTTGGGTCTCCTCATTAATGTTTGTGAATGGAGAGGATGCCCCCTATGCCTGAAAATGGAGGTATAAAATTTAAAAGTGTAGTTAATTTGGAATTAGTGGGCAATTAGCTCAAATTCACGCTGGTTCCTTACTTGACGTTTAAAGTAATGAGCCCTTGGGAATAGCATTGGTTGGCCCACCGCAACTTTGGGGTTAGCCGCACTATAGACATGAGCACTCTGGAAGCTATGGGGCCTCCGACATCCAGTAGTTGCTGATGCTGCATGCACTGCAAACTTTGGCCCATTGTCTCGGAAGAATTTTTATTAAAAAAGTAAGTGTGAATATATGTGTGTATAATATACAGTTTTAGGTTGGGATATTGCCCAAAATCTCATTTTCAAAGTGTACTTTTTTTTTCAATCTTGGCTTTCAAAATTTCGATTGTCTCAGGATCCATAGTCTTTTGGGGGATACTTTTTTAGATTTCCAGTACCGTTTGTGTGTTACCGGATTTCATTTCTAGCTTGCCAAGCTTTGATTTTAAGATTACCATTAATTTTAAATTTATGGCCCTTGTTTTTGATTCATGCACTAGAAATCTTTCTGTAATTACCCTTATTTTCAGCTCCTCAGTTAGATCTCCGTTCAGATTTGACTTTTAATAGGTTTTCAAAATAACATATTGAATGGGATGGAACAACAGAAATTCCAGTTAACACACAGAGTTTGACAAAACTAACCTTTAGTAACCAGAGAATTTTCAGCCATTCTCATTGGTTGCTTCAGATTTGTCTCCAATGACATTTTCTTCATCCTTCCCTGTTCTATGTCTGTACAGATGGTTCACTTGGCTACTGGAGTTACTGCTGTTTGATTTTAGATCTATTCCTTTTACTCAGTCCCTACTGAAAAAAAACAAATAAACCCTATAAAGGAGGTGGTATTGTCCCAGCCTCCATAATGAAAGTAATGAAAATTTTGATAATATAATAAAGCCTATAATTTTGGTAGAGGTTGTTGGTTGCATAGTAGAGGTTGTAATTTCGTATCTTCTTGATGAGTGTTTGTGTACGATCAAGATCAAGAAGCAGAAAGGGAACAGGATGAAATTCTACCTCTGGTAGTATCCTGAGTTGAACCGTCCAGGAGAGGAGGCCTGGAAACATATGGGGCACCAGAAATAATGCTACAAGTAAAGAAGAGGCGATATTATATATTTGGCCCTAAAAGAATGTTATATCAGTGATCGGCACGCTTTTCTGTTGCAGCATTCTATAATGATGCTGAGTTAATCCCTAGCCAGCAATTACCCGGTCTTAGCCTCTATACATTCTGGACTCCATGTTTTCATCTCCACATCGTCTTTTCCCCCTCCCCCACAACCTGGATAGCTTTTATTTAAGCATCTTTGTTTAATACAATGCAAACCCCATTAGAATATTTGCTGTCAGTTTTTGACTTTAAATCACACCTTCAATGTGAGTAGGAAAATGGTTATTGCCATTTTACTGACATGACAGTTGTGAAATAAGGGAGTTATTTTTCTGGTAAGATATGGCTACTGCGTAATGAAAAACTTCTCATCTCCCCTGTGGTCTTGAGCAATTGTGTTGCACACTTTTGAATATCTGTATTGCACGGAAACATGAATTTGACGTGCTTTATGATTTACGGGTTTATGAGAATGGTAGAGAATGATGTTTAAAAGCTGCCATTGCTCCACCGGTTTGGTACTGTATTAACTTAATATTGGGAAATATTTGTGGGAAGACGGAGGAAGAGAATAGGCTGTGGTTTGCACTGCAAAAATAATGTTTCTCACCTTTGAGTCAGAAGTTTGTGGGTTCAAGCCCCATTCCAGGAGCACATAATCTTTGCTGACATTTGTTGTAGTATCGAGGGAGTGCAACATTGTCAAAGGTGTTGCCTTTCACTTAAGATGTTAAATTAAAGCTCCATCTGCTGGTTCAGGTGAACTATATGAAGATTATCAGGGAGTTCTGGTGTCCTAGTCAACGTTGGTGTCTTGAGCAACACCACTAAAATAGATTAAATGGGCATTTATCTGACACGCCATTTGTAGACCATGCTGTGTGCAAATATTGTGCTATTTTCCCCCTACTTAATTACAGTGACTACACTTCAAAAGGAAATTTTTGGTTGTGCAGTGTTTTGGGATGTCCTGAAAAACGCTACATAAGCATTCCTTTATTTTCTGTCCTTTTTAAAGTTTTTCTTTTTTTCTTTCTTGTGTCATATTATTGGAGACATTAACCTCTCAACTGTGGTATCTGGGTTTGCAAATGTATAGTTATTCATACAATCATAATTTTGTCTGGTGGTGATGTGTTTGGTTTTACTGTGATAATCTGGCTGTCAATGTTCAGATTTGAACATATTGAAATTTGAAGCAGGTTTGTTTCCCTTGTGTGGTAAATTAGTTTTCACTGGATACAATGGCAGGAAATGAATGTAGAATCCCAAGTAGGAGATGCATTTGTTAACCATTTTCAAACTGTAACTATCTTATTCCTCATAACCAAATTAATTTGCCAAATCTGCTGGAGTTAGTGGAAAATGTGAGAGTTTAGTTGATCTGTTGAGATGATTTTATGCCCTGTCTACGTAGAACTGTTTTCCTGCTGTGCTAAACTTGCCCTGTGCTCATTAACCTACATTGGCTCCTGATCTGGCAATGCTTTGATTTTAAAACTATTGTTTTCAGATACCTCCATGGCCTTGGCCCTTCCTATCTCTCCAGCCCAACATTCTCCAAGATATTTGCACCCCTCTATTTCTGGCCTCTTGCATATCCACGATTTTCATTGCACTGCAGTTGGCAGCCATGCCTTGACTAGGCCCCAAGGTCTGAAGTTCTCTCCCGAAACCTTCTCACCTCTCTACCACTCTCTCCTCCTTTAAGACGCTTCTTAAAACCTACCTCTTTGATCAAACTTTTGGTCACCTGTCCTAATATCTCCTTTTGTAGCTCAGTATCAAAATTTGATCATGTTCCTGTGGTAGCTCCTAGAGGTGCTTTTCTACATTAAAGGCACTATATAAATGCAAGTTGTTGTTTACCCTGTGTTGATTGGAGAAGGGATTGAGCTGCATGTACACGCAAGAATTACAAATGAGTAATTGGGGGGTGGGGAAGGGAAAGATGGAGAAGAGAGAAGATTCACAAAGCTTAGCAATGGGAAAAGTGCATCACTGAGTTCTGTCAGCCTTTGACCAGAATCCCATTGGGGGATGTAATGGAAGTGCTGATGGCGGCAGTCAGTGAAGCTGGGTTGCTGAAGTAACAAAGTTAAACGATCCTTTAATGATTTTGGTTATCTCAGAAGTGTCAACGCCATTAGAGTCAACTCACTGTGCACTTTCTGTTACAGGCTGTTGGTGTGTGAGATGTAGGAAAATGCCTATATTTTTACATAAATTCAGAGTAACCGTTTTTCTTCAATTAATAAAGATTCAATCGTTGATCTCTGGGAAGTCTATAAGCATCTCATTATTCTGTGTCAAAATTGGTAACTATCCAAATAAGCTCAGAAATCACATTCAATGGGGCATGCCTGTTTTAAATGGGATTTCTTGTTACAATGTGTATTTGGCTATGCAAAATTTTGATCCATTAAGGATTTTTTTTTAGACTCGAGACTTATCTAGGGGAATTAATTAGGATGCAGCACTATCCAGATATTAACACTTGTCTCATTAAAGTGCAAGACCTGTTCAATTCTGTCACTTCAAAGAAATGGCTGTAAGGTAAAAGTTGTTCCATGACATAAATCACAATTCTGGGCGCTGAAGTTTAGTTCTGATGAAAGGTCTAAACTCTTAAGTGAAGTAGTGAAGTGGAATTTGTGCCTCCACCGCCCTGAATAACATTGAAGTTGGGAAGCCTGATACACAGCCAGATCGGGCTAGACCACACAAAGCATTATTGAGTCCTGCTCACTTTTCCAGGATTATCTTGGAAGCAAAGGTAACTCCCAACTTATTTTCTGTACTGCACGCTGTCATCTTAAACCCCTTTCCCCTCCACTCTGACCTTCAAGGACAAGTGCGAGGAGCTCATGGATGACTTTGTCATCAAGTTTGCAACCATCCGATCAGCTGCCTCTGTCTGTTCCCTCCCTGTCCCTTCCCCACTGGTCAGAACTTTCTTTGAGGTTTCCCGCTACCCTAGCTCTGAACTTGTTTCCTTCTCTAGTTGCTCTCCTATCGTCCCTCAACATCATCCAGGACGAAGCAGCCTGCTTGATTGGCACTCCATCAACCATTTTAAACATTCACTCCCTTGACCACCAGCGCACAGTGGCAGCTATCCAATGCACTGCAGCAACTTGCCAAATCTCCTTCGACAGCACCTTCCAAACTCATGACCTCTACCACCCAAAAGAGCAAGGGCAGCAGACGCATAGGAACACCACCACCTGCAAATTCCCCTCCAAGCCACACGGCATCCTGACTTGGAACTATATCACTGTTCCTTCACTGTCGCTGGGTCAAAAACCTCGAACTGCCTCCCTAACAGCACTCTTGGTGTACCTATGTCACATGGACTGCAGCGGTTTAAGAAGGCAACTCACCACCATCTTCTTAAGGACAATTAGGGATGAGCAACCAATCCTTGCCTTGCAGGCAATGCTCACATCTCAGGAACTAATATAAAAAAAAAACCCCTCTAAGCTCATAGTCCGTGAGCCTTACCTCCTACTCCCTTGACCCTATTCCCTATGGATGCTGACCACCCAACTTTCCTTCATGGTGGCCATATTAGCTGACAGAAGTTAATGGTTCCCCACAGGATCAGGTCCTCTCTCCTTTAAATCAGCCATCATTACCCCTCTCCTTAGAAAAACAACCTTGATCCCACCATCCTTGCAAACTACCACCTCATCTACAACCTTCCTTTCCTCTCCAAAGTCCTTAAACCGTTGTTGCTTCCCATATTTGAGTCCATCTTTCCCAGAACTCCATGTTTGAATACTTATGAGTTTTCTGTCCCTGCCACAATGCCAAAATGGCTCTTATCAAAGTCACAAATTACATACTGTGTGACTGTGACACAAGCCATACTATCACTCCTCGTCCTTCTCGACCTGTCTGCAGCCTTTGAATTAATTGATCACACCATCCTCCTCCAACGCCTCGCCATTGTCGTCTAGTTGGGTGGGACTGCACTCGCCTGGTTCCAGTCTATCTAATTGTAGCCAGAGAATCACCATCAGTGGCTTCTCTTCCCATTGGGTATCCTCCATAACGTTGCCTGTCTCTGCCCTGCCTCAGCTCATCTGCTGCTGAAACCCTCATCCATGCCTTTGTTACCTCCAGACTTGGCTATTTTAATGCACTCCTGGCTGGTCTCCCACATTTTATCCTGTAAGATTGAGGTCATCCAAAGCTCTGCTGCCTGTGTCCTAACTCTCACCAAATTCTGTTCACCTTTTGCCCCTGTGCTCGCTGAACTACACTGGCTCCTGGCTCAGCAACACCTTGATTTTAAAATTCTCATCCTTGTTTTCAAATCATTCCATGGCCTGATCCCTCTGTACCTCTGTAATCTCCTCCAGTTCTACAACCCTCCGAGATATCTGCGCTCCTCTCATTCCAGCTTTTTGAGCAACCCTGATTTTTTAATTGCTTCACCATTGGTTCCCGTGCCTTCAGCTGCCTAGCCGCTAAGCTCTGGAATTCCCTCCCTAAGTTTCTCCACCTCTTTACCCCTCTTTCCTACTTTAAGACGCTGCTTAAAACCTACCTCTTTGACTAAGCTTAAGGTGTTCTGCCCTAATATCTCTTTTTTTGGCCCGGTGCCATATTTTGTTTTTATAATGCTCCTGTGAAGCACTTTTGGACATTTTGTTACGTTAAAGATGGTATATAACTATAAGTTGATGATTAATCTATCCAAAAGTTTTTAATAGACTCTAAGAAGTGTTTTAAACATTGTGTGTTTTCGATATTTAGCTATCATTTGGTTGCTATGTATTTAATCTGTAGGTCGATGTATCCAAGTAGTTTTAATGATGTACATTGGTCTAATGAAGTGTTAGGTTCCATCTTTAAGAAGGGACAGAAAAGCGTGGGAGAAGCCCATGTGATTTCCAGTGATTTATACAACATGATCTTAGGGTTAATTGTTAAACTAGGGCATGCTAACCTATTAATTGGTATAGTAGAGAACCAGAGTTCAGTTCATGAAGAATATCTGCTAATGGCAAGTGTTATTTTGCCATGAAGATGAGATGCAAATGATGGTGGTGGGGGCGGGTTGGTGTAAGGAGGAGGAGGGAGAAGAGTCTGAACAGTACCAGAAAGTATTGGGGATTTGATGTGAAGAGTTGTGCAGAGTATCCACATCAAGTTGTATAGAGCAACTGTAAATAGCTAGCTGTTTCCAAAAATAGTTAAATGTGTTCTTCAGTGTTAAAAAGCCCTTCAAATGTAAAACTTGATTTCATTTGCAACCATATTTGACTCATTCCTGTCATATAATCTGTAAGTTTTTCTTTAAGAATGTGGTCTTTGTTTTGAGATCTTGTAATGGGTTCTGCAGAAATGGTGCATAAAGAGATGTTTCCAGTCCCCAGACTCTCACAAAACCCAAACATTTGTAGAGTGATGCATGCTTTGTGTTGCAAAGATGCTATAAACATGGGAAATGGCCTTTAATGTGGGTGTGCTGTTGTACAGAGTAATTCACATGGACCTCATAATAAGTAATTGAACAGACCATATTGGGAATGTTCTGTAAGAGACAAAAAGTTATTTTTCACTTGCGAATATGGTTTTCAGAGATGACGCCAAAAAGCCAACTGTGATGCTTTCCTGGCTGAACTTGAATATACTGTACTGTTACTAGGCTACAAAAGCATTGATTTTAAAAATATTTAGAAACACTCTCTAGATATGGCTGTAGTGATCATCATTGTATATAAAAATAGCAAGAAGTTACAAAATGGATAATCACATTTGCCTACCCTATTCCCATATCCCTTATCACTTTATCATTTCCTTCATCCAACCATCCAATCTAATCTTTAATGTTGGCATAGTTTTTGCCTCACTTACAAACTATAGAAGTGAGTTCTGCAATCTCACAACTCTGTTTTTCTTTCTCTCTTTTCAAAATTTCTTACATTTAGTACAATAGCTATTGGCCCCTCATTCCAGATCCCTCAATTAGTAGAAACAATTTGCTTCTATTTACCCTGTCCCATTCTTTCACTATTTTTACATTGTCCCATAATGTGCATTCTTCTAATGAAAAAAGCTCCAATTATTCAAATCTTTCTTCATCTGTGTTTCCTCATAACAAACAGCATCCTACTGTACCATCCCTAAAGCCTCAGTATTATTCCTATTGTGTGGAATCCAGTGTTACACAAAGTACTGTAATGAAGGTCTTGGAGGTTTTATACAAGATCATCATTACCTCTTACATTTTATATGCTATACCTCGTGATAAAACTTAGAAATTCATTACCTTTTTTTCGCACACTTTATAAACCTGAGATGCTACATTTAATGGCCTGTAAACCTGTACCCCCAAATCCCTCTGCTCTTGTGCAGCATTGAGCCTACTTCCATTCGGAATAGAAAAATGTATCACTTCACACTTACTGAAATCGAATTTCATCTGCAACTTTTTAGCTCATTCTCCCCATCTTATCCATATCCCTTTGCTGCTTCCTACACTCTTCCAAAGAATTTTGGTGTTGCCTGCAAATTTCAACACCAGTCCTTCTAGGCCTATATTTAAAATATTGATACACACAGTGAAAAGAAGTGGCCGCAGAACTGAATACATTTTGGACTACGTGATGTTTAGAACCACAGTGTCAAAGTTGTAACGTGTCATGATAAAACTTGTGCATAATGACAACCCTATAGTTTTCATTCCATTGAAGTATTTAAGTGGTGGTATCCAAAGCAGAAAGGTGAGGAATGAAGAAAGGCCATTCGCCCATTGAGTTAAGTCCTGGAGGGCCAATTTCACCCAGTCGCATATCCAACTAAATTCTAATTGCTCCTAATGTCTTTTTCCCATACCCATCAGATTATTTGAAACATTTATCATCTTTTGAGTGAGCCATTTTTTTCAGTGAAACATATTTAAATTGTTTCCTCTCACCTGACTTACCATAATATTTTGGGTTTGAAAAAAAAACAAGGAATTCTGATTAAAGCGGATAGTGCCAGTTGAAGAGCTAGCACTAGCACAGGCCAAAAAGCAGGCAAGATGGGTTGAATAGCCTCATTCTGGCTACAGTTTCTATGATAACTTATTTATAGCACTTTAATATTTTCAATAAGGCCCTCTTGTTAATTTCTTTTTCTCCTTTACATTTGTTGTTCTCTGCACCCTCTACATATATTTGTCTTTTTTGAATTGCGTGGCTGTAATCCAAGTCTGATCAATCAGTGCATTATATAGCTTCAGCTTTATAGACTTGTGCTCTGCTGTTCTGGCTATATAACCTACATTCTCATTGCCTTTTTAATTGCTTCTCCACATTGTCTTGACATTGAAAGTGACTACTCCACAGCAGTGTTTTCCAGTAAAATTTCATTGACTAGTCACAGATCTGACTACAACAACATTGTTTTAGCCACATGCACTAATTTTAGTAGAAAACAGCATACATACACTCGCACAATAAACTATATGTATTTCACAGTTGTATATTTACTTAACATCTACCAGTTTTCAGTAACCAAGGGAATGAGCAGGGCTCGGCAATGCGCCCGTAAACAGACACCAGTGTCCGTGGTAAAAAGTTTGGGGTCTGTGACGGGTAATTTCAGGGACGAGAAATTTTCCATGGGCTCCTTCTTTCAACCAATCAGTTTTTAATAAAAATCGCGACTGACACGTGTTTAGAGCGGGACCAGTGCTTCCAATTCAGACGGTTTTCTGGCGGGTTCCGAACTTTTTAAAAAGCCCGACTTGTCCAAATTGGAAGTGCCGTTCCCGCTCTAAACACATGTCAGCTGTGAAACTGACTGGTCCGTTTTCAAAAAATCGCAGCAATCACAAAGTTCAGAGTTCCTGCTTGCTGCAACTATTGAAGGGGAGGGAGAGAGAGGGGTGGGGACAGGGAGGGAGAGGAAGGGAGGTGCAAGGAGGGAGGGGGGCAGAGAGAGAGATATTGAGAGTCAGGCAGAGAGCAAGGGGGGGAACGAGGGAGGGGGAGAGAGCAACACACGGAGAGAGTCAGAGAGGGAAGTGGGAGAGAGAGCAATCAAGATCACTCCTGACAATAGACATCTATCTGGAATACTCTGCATCGCTACAAGACGTGTGCAGGGAAACATTGACTACGTGTACAAGCAAAGAAAGCCGGGTGTCTCACTAAATCAGTGTCCAACATAGTGACCAGAAAGTAAGTCAGTAAATTAGTCTTCTCATTTAAAGCTTCTTCACAAAAATGCGCATTTTTTGTTGTTTTGATTAATAGATTCATTTTTAATGCCTTTATCTTTCCGAAATTGTCTCACTGGCCCGCTGTGAAAGACAAAAATTGTAATGTGGCCCCCCCCCACGTGAAAATGTTGGGCACCCCTGCTTCAAGCCTTTAACCTTGTGTTTTAAAATAACCTAGCAGCAAAAGTAATTTGCAGTGGCATGGCACATACTATTATTAGCTAGCTAGCAAGCAAACAGTTGTGCTGCTCTCCATTGATATTTGTATGCTTAGCTACTTTATTTAGAGGGAGAAATGTGTTTTGATGGCATTGGATTGGATATATACTGATTATTCGCCCCCATGTCCGTGACTGAGTCAATAATTTTGTCAGATTGTCTGTGGTGAAGCATGTTGGTGCCTAATCCTGGAAGTGAAGCACTCAACAATCAAAAGCATGCCCTGCTTTTCATTTTACTAATTTACTAACATGCACAAAAAAGATTAGAGTACACATGCATACGTCATGCAACGGAGTACAGAGGTCATATGCCCAATGATGGCGTCTATCACTTTTGTTTGCTAATCAGAAATGCAATTATCCACACCTGGATGCCCAGTTATCCACATGTGGATTAATGTTTTGGGACAACACTGGTCTACAGGTAATAGGTACATCTCTAAGTCTCCAATTGGCTTCAAGATCATTGGGCTAGGAAGGAAAAATGTTACTTATTGCAGTACTATCTTGTCAGTGTGCGTTTAGTATTGAATGAAGAAAGTAGACTCTGGGTCAAAGTAACAGTTTATTTACAGGGGTTTTCTTACTAGGGTATCAGTGTGAACACTGAGCAGCACGAGGCACAGATTTGTGACCTCACCCCCTGTGATGATGCTTAAGGTCTATATACAGCATCTACCCAGCAACACCTTATGTACATTATACTACATCTCCCCCCAAGTCTCTGACTTCCTTCATCAGGTCTGAAACGCTGTGGGGTTCTCATGACTCTGCCATAGTGTGGTGTTCTTTCACTTTTTTGGGGTATTGAGTCTTTCAGTTCTTCCTCACTTTTCTTGGTGTGAGATGAACTATCAGATGACTCATGTTCACTGTCGTCTGGGTTATCTATTGGTCGTGCCACTGGTTCATCAGCTCTCTCTGCTAGCTGATTCTCTTGATCTTTCAATTCTTCTGGTTGGTCTGTCATCTCTTTGTGGGATGGAAGTGAACCATAACCATCCCTTTTGCGTGAGGAAGGTCCTCTTGAGCGACTTCTTCCACCCCCCCCCCCCCCCCCCCCCCACCCCCCCCACCCCTAATATCTGCCCTTGGCAGTGTCGTTGAAGGAAAGAGCCTTTTCGATGGTGGTACCGTCCTCTTAAGGTAGCACTGTTTCTTCTCCTGAAACCGCTCATCATGCCCACCTTTTTGGGGTGAACCTCTCATTCCTCCTTGAATCCACCTAGGAGGACCACGGCTTCTTGGGAGTGGAGATGGTCTACGCCATCTACTGTTTTCAAATGCTGGTCTAATAGATTGCTGTACTTTAATGAATTTTCCATCCAAAAGCTTCCTATTCATACCCTGGGCTGCATCCCTCAATCTATGAGGAACGACCAAAGGATTTAGAGCAGAGTTAGGGCACAACTGTAGACAACAGAAGGCATTGAGACTGAGCTAGTGAGAATTGTTTGTGGTCAAAAGGGTTGTGTTTTTAAAAAGCTAAAAGTAAATTAGGACCCTTGTTCTCAACAGTAAGCCAAGAGAGCAAGAACAAGATGACTAATGGTGGACAACTTGAGTGGACTGGGGTAGGGTTCAAGTGGCCAAGAAGACTTTTTAGATTGGATGGGAGGGACAAAAAAGGATCTCTGCAGGAAATCCATTGTGGTGGCAATCATTATGAGCTAGATGTTGAAATTGTCAATTATCAGTACCACATCTGACCACACTCATCTGATGCTAATTCTGCTTCTCATGGTATGCACAGCATATATTGAACGAGAAGCAAAAGACTGCAGATACTGGAAATGTGATATAAAAACAGAAAATGCTAGAAACGTGCACCAGGCCAGACCGTATCGGAAAGACAAATAGTTCATGTTTCAGACTGCTGACCTTTCAATGAACTTTATTGAGCTATGTTAAAATTATCTCATCTTTTCATCGTGCTTTCATTGGTCAGTATTTTATTCGGGGGAGAGCATTTGGGCCACATCAAGTGAGTGAAATTAAGTTGTGGTTTGCAAAAAACATGCTCACGATTTATTTACAGGGCTGAAATTCTTAAAGATTGGAAGATCAGTTTTAAATGGTTTAGTTGCTGACTGGATATGCTTATGGCAGCAATAACATTGCTAATGCATGCAGTGGACATGTGTCCAGACTACCAGCTCTAGTGTACAATGTCAGACATTAGTTTTGGGTTTAATATTATGTAACATTTAGTCTCCTAGTGGCATAACATGCATTCCAGGTATATCTGGACATTTGCAAATAGATTTTTTCATAAATATCAGTTGACAGTGTATTTTGAAATTGAAGACTGGGGACGCACTTATGGATTTTATATATACAATATATTGTCACAAAGTACAAGCTTTTACAATGAAGGACACCAGGTGAGGTCCCTGTGATTTCTCTGTTGATCTTTATGGAGCAGTAATGTTATTTTTGTTGTATATTTACAAAGTAACAATCTTCTATAATATGAAAAGGTGGGGGGGGGGGGGGGGGTTTGTATTTGGCTTTCTATACTCTTTTCTGTCAATTTGTACGTATGGGAGTATAGCCAATGTGAAGTAATTCCAAATCAACACTCCGAACAGTGCTCTTCCCCTCCCCAAACAAAACTGATAGTAAAAGATGATGAGCCTATTTTGTTGGAGATTTTGAAGTTTAACTTATTTGCCCTCCCTTCTTTCTGCCTGCTGAGCAAGGAGTTAATCAGCTGCAATTATTATAAAATCAGCATCCATTCTATTTCTGGATGCTGGTCAGATCATTGTTTTATACGATGCCAGTTGTGAAGTTTCCTAGCTCGGCTGTCTCCCAGTCAATGTGAGAGTGGAATGAATGCCAATTTGTGAGATTTTCTATGGAAATCCTTGGAACTAGGGGCCATGGCTGAAAAGAGTTTAGCAACTTTCTGCTGACTGCGCAGACTTGCAATGATGGCTCTATATGGGGAGGAGAAAAGAATGAAATCTTCAGAACACTACAGGAAGGCTAAAAAAATTTTTTTAATGACCTTGCCCAGATAGAGAGGTAAAAAATAATTTTATACGTTGAAAGTAAATTCTGTCTACCCCCAAATCCCTCCTGCCAAAATATTGTATTTCATTTCCTAAATGTTCCTAGTTTAGTTTAGAAGGGAGAGAAAGGTAATTTTATTAAATAACTCATCATCTTGATTTTGTGGAATTAACAGTGAAGTCTCTGAGATCTCTGCACTCCTCCAATTCTGACTGCTTTCACATTGCTGATTTTCATTGCTCCATGATTGGTGGCTGTGCCTTCAGCTGCCTGGGTGCTAAGCTTTGGAATTCGCTCCCTAAACATCTCCAGGCATCTACATTTCTCTCCTCCTTTAAGATGTTCCTTTAAAGCCTACCTCTTTGACCAAACATTTGGTCAGCTGCCCTAATATCTTTGTGGCTTGGCGTCAAATTTTGTTGACCACTTTTTTTTATTCGTTAATGGGAAGTGGGTATCACTGGCAAGGCCTATCCCTAATTGCCTTTGAGAAGGTGGTTGTGAACTGCCTTCTTGAACTGTTGCAGTTCATGTGGTGAAGATATACACATAGTGCTGTTAGGTAGGAAGTTCCCGGCGTTTTGACCCAATGACGACAAAAGAAGGTTGTGTGACTTGGAGAGGAGCTTGCAGTTGGTAGCGTTTCCATGAACTTGCTGCCCCCCTAGGTCTTTTAGATGGTAGAGGTCGTGGATTTGAGAAGTGCCATCAAAGAAGCCGCAGCAAGTTGCTGCAATGCACCTTGTAGATGGTGGAGAGCGTGGATGTTTATGATGGTGGATGAGGTGCCACTCAAGTGGGTTGCTTTGTCCTGGATGGTGTTAAGCTTTGTGAGTGGTGTTGGAGCTGCATTCACCCAGGCAAGTGGAGAGCATTCTGTCACATTCCTGACTTGTGCCTTGTAGATGGTGGACAGGCTTTGGGGAGTCAGGTAAGTCACCCACTGTGACACTGGTGGACTGGCTTTGGGGAATCAGAATACCTCTGACCTGCTGTAGTAGCCCAAGTATTTATGTGGCTGATCTAACTGAGTTTCTGGTCAATGGCAGACAATTAGATGCTGGTGGTTAGACCCTCAAGTAGGAGATGGTTATTGCCTGGCACTTGTCCGGCAGGAATGCTACTTGTCACTTATCAGCCCAAGCCTGGATGTTATCCAGGTCCTGCTGCATGCGGGCACGGACTGCTTCATTGTCTGAAGAGTTGCGAATGGAACTGAACGCTGTGCAATTATCAGTGAATGTACCCACTTCTGATCTTGTGTTGGAGGGAAGGTCATTGATGAAGCAGCTGAAGATTGTTGGGCCTATGACACGACCCTGAGGAACTTCTGCAGTGACGCCCTGGGACTGAGATGATTGACCTCCCAACAACCACAGCCATCTTCCTTTGTATTATGTATGACTCCAACCAGTGAAGAGTTTTTTCCGTGATTCCCATTGATTTCCAATTACACAGGACAAGTGTTCCTTAATGCCACACTTGTTTAAATGCTGCCTTTATGGCAAGGGTATTCACTCTCACTTGACGTGTGTAATTCTGTTCTTTTGTTCATGTTTGGACCAAGGCCAATAATAAGGTCCGGAGCTGGGTAGTCCTGGTGGAACCCAAACTGAGCATCGGTGAGCAGGTTATTGCTGAGTAAGTGCTGCTTGATAGTACTATCAGTGACACCTTTCATCACTTTGCTGCTGATTGAGAATAGACTGATTGGCCAGGTTG
Source organism: Heterodontus francisci (assembly GCF_036365525.1). Lineage (NCBI taxonomy): Eukaryota > Metazoa > Chordata > Chondrichthyes > Heterodontiformes > Heterodontidae > Heterodontus > Heterodontus francisci. The sequence goes on from NC_090372.1 coordinate 44,735,318, forward strand.
AATTTTTCCTGCTTCTTATGGAAAGGGCATAGCTGGGCAATTTTCCACTTTGACCAGATGCAAGGCTAGTTCTGGAGCACAAGTCTTCAACACTATAGTCAGGATGTTGTTGGGGCCCAAAGCCTTTACTGTATCCAGTGAGCTCAGCCATTTCTTGATACGATGTGGAGCGAATAGAATTGACTTCTGTGATGGTACGGAGCTCAGGAGAAGGCTGATATGGGTCATCCACTTAATGGTTGCAAATGCTTCATCCTTGTCTTTTGCACTCACACATATATCCCCATCCTCAACAATGGGGGAGCCCAGCACATCAGTGCAAAAGACAAGGCTGAAGCGTTTGTGTCCATTTTCAGTCAGAAGTGCCAAGTGGATGATCCATCTCAGTAAAGGCCTGCTCAGGTTGGGGAAAGAAACCCGACCGAACTACAGCGGGCCCGAGTCCCTCCGATTTTGCCCTGAACTCGACCCGACCATCCCTTTACTTACCTTCAGACTCAGAAGCTGCAGCTTCCTGTTGATGACGTCATAGTGATGTCACTTGCTCATTGCACAGACTCAATTTCATCCCAGCTCAGAAGTTTAAAAAAAAAATTTCAGTACCTACCAGTAGAGCACTTTACCGTATGTGTCTGACCTGGCCTGACCCGACTCAAGCCTGAAAGCCGGACCCGGATGAGGGGCCCGACCTGACCTGAACCCGACACATATCGTCGGGTCCCGTCTAGTTCAGGTCAGGTAGCAGGCCTTTACATCTCGGCCTCCTCCTGAGGTCCCCACCACCACAGATGCCAGTCTTCAGCCAATCTGATTCCCTCTACGTGATATCAAGAAACGGCTGAAGGCAGAAGATACTGCAAAGGCTCCAGGCCCTGACAACACTCCGGTAATAATACTGAAGACTTTTGGTCCAGAACTAGCCATGCCCTTCACCAAGCTGTTCCAGTACACGGTCGTCGACAGTGCTATCAAACGGCTCTTGCTCAGCAATAACCTGCTCGCTGACGCTCCGTTTGGGTCCCGCTAGGGCCACTCAGCTCGTAACCTCATTACAGCCTTTGTTCAAACATGGACAAAAGAGCTGAACTCCAGAGGTGGGGTGAGAATGGCCACCCTTGACATCAATATAGCATTTGACCGAGTATGGCATTAAGGAGCTCTAGCAAAACTGGAGTCAGTGGGAATCGGGGAAAACCCTCCACTGGTTGGAGTCATACCTAGCACAAAGGAAGATGGTTGTGATTGTTGGATGTCAATCATCTCAGCTCCAGGACATCACTGCAGGAGTTCCTCAGGGTAGTGTGCTAGGCCCAAACATCTTCAGCTGCTTCATCAATGACCTTCCCTCCATCATAAGGTCAGACGAGGGATGGGCACTGCTGATTGCACAATGTTCAGCACCATTTGCGACGACTCAGATACTGAAACAGTCCATGTCCAGATGCAGCAAGACCTGGACAACATCCAAGCTTGGGCTGATAAGTGGCAAGTAATATTTGCGCCACACAAGTGCCAGGCAATGACCATCTCAAACAAGAGAGAATCTAACCATCTCCGCTTGATGTTTAATGGCATTACCGTCGATGAACCCCCACTATCTACATCCTGGGGGTTACTATTGACCAGAAACTAAACTGGACGAGCCACACAAATATTACAAGAACAGGTCAGAGGTTAGGAATTCTGCAGTGAGTAACTCTCTCCCTGACTCCCCAATGCCTGTCCACCACCTACAAGGCGCAAGTCAGGAGTATGATGGAATACTGTCCACTTGCCTGGATGGGTGCAGCTCCAGCAACACAAGAAACTTGACATCATCCAGGGCAAAGCAGCCCACTTGATTGGCACCCCATACACCATTGATGCACAGTGGCAACAGTGTGTACCATCTACAAGATGCACTGCAGCAACTCACTAAGGCTCATTCGACAGCACCTTCCAAACTTGTCACCTTTACCACTTAGAAGGACAAGGGCAGCGGATGCATGGGAACACCACCACCTGCAAGTTCCCTTCCAAGGCACACACCATCCTGGAACTCCCTTGCTAACAGCACTGTGGGTGTACCTACACCCCAAGGACTGCAGCGGTTTAAGAAGGCAGCTCACCACCGCCTTCTCAAGGGCAATTGGGGATGGGCAATAAATGCTGGCCTAGCCAGAGACGCCCACATCCCATGAACAAATAAAAAAAGATGCGGGGTCTGCCATTATTGAGGATGGGGATGTTTGCAGAGTATCCTCCTCTTGTTAGTTGTTTAATTGTCCACCAACATTCACAGCTGGATTTGGCAGGACTGCAGAGCTTTGGTCTGATCTGTTGGTTGCAGGATTGCTTAGCCCCAATGCATGCTGCTTCTCCTGTTTAGCCTGCATGTGGTCCTGTGTTGTCGCTTCACTACGTTGGCACCTCATTTTTAGGTATGCCTGGTGCTGCTGCTGGCATGCTCTCCTGCACTCCTCATTGAGTCAAGGTTGATCCTTTGGTTTGATGGTAATCGTAGAGGATATGCTGGGCCATGAGAATACAAATTGTAGTTGAATACAATGCTGCTGCTGCTGATGGTTCACCGCACCTCATGAATGCCCTGTTTTGAGCTGCAAGATCTATTCTGGATCTGTCTCATTTAATATGGTAGTGTCATGCAATACAATGGAGGGTGTCCGCATTGTGAATACGGGTCCTCCTCTCCACAAGGACTTTGTGCGGTGGTCGCATCTATCAATGCTGTCATTATCAGGAGAAGTATATTGGTGAGGATGAGGCCAAGTAGGTTTTTCCCTCATGTTGGTTCTCTCACCACCTGCCGCAGGCTGGGTCTGGCAGCTATGTCCTTCTGGACTCTGCCAGCTTGGTTAGTTGTGGCACTACTGAGCCACTCTTGGTGATGGACAGTGAAGACCCCACCCAGAGTCCATTCTGTGCCCCAGCTACCCTCAGTGCTTCTTCAACTATTGTTCAACATGGAGGGCTACTGATTCATCAGCTGAGGAGGGCAGTAGATTGTAATCATCTGGAGCTTTCCTTGCCCATGTTTGACCTGATGCTAAGAGACTTCATGGGGTCCAGAGTTGTTGATGAGGATTCCCAGGGCAACTCTCCTGACTGTATACCCTCTGTGCTGCCACTTCTGGTGGAGTTATCCTGCTATTGGTACACTACATGCCCAGGGATGGTGATGGTGGCGTCTGGGGCGATGACTGGAAGTTATGATTCTTTGCATAGGACTATGTCAGGCTGTTGTTTGATTAGCCTGTGGGGCAGATCTCCCAATTTTGGCACAAGTCCCCAGTCATTTTTGAGGAGGACTTTGCAGGGTTGGTTGGGCAGGATGTGCCTTTGTCATGTCCAGTGCCTGGATTCTAGCCGGATGGTCTGTCTGGTTTTTGAGGTGGTTTTGATACCGTTGGGTGGCTTGCTGGGCCATTTCAGAGGGCAGTTGAGACTGATCCACATTGTTGTGGTTCTGGAGTCACACATAGAGTGTGTATGGACAACAGATTTCCTTTCCTAAAGGACATTAATGAACCAGATGGATTTTTAACAGCCATCGCCATTACTGATAACTAGCTTTTTATTCAAGACTTTATTTAAATTCCCCATATGTTGTATCGGGATTTGAACGCCTGTCTCCAGATCCTTAGTCCAGGCCTTTGAATTACTAGTCCAGTAACACAACCACGATGCTACCATACCCATAAAATTCTTTCCTGATAAGTGCCTTTGGATGTTTTACTATGTTAAGGATGCTATATAAATGCAAGTTATTGAAGTCTAAACTATAATGAGACTTTTTAGGAAAATGCTATTTTACTCAGCAAGTCAGATTATTTTCCTTTGATCAACCTCCCCTACTTAACTTTTCACCATATCCCTCAATCTCTTCATCCCAGGAAAGCAGCCATTTAACATAAAGTTTCTCTTTTGGTCCTGTGATCCCATACTAATTATTTTACTGTTACTCTTTACTCTTATCCCTATGAATTGCATCTGCTTTTACATATCTGAAGATCCAAATTGTCCCGATAATTTGGTTGTATTCTCCATTCATTATCTGCCGTATATCCTGTTTGGGTATAACCATCAAGCTTAGAAATTTTGTTTACTGTGCTTTTTGTCATTGTGTTTGTTTTGAAAGCAAAGATTCCAAAGACTGACCACAGAGCTGCTCTGCTTAAAGCCTCTTTTCCAGTCTGAGCAGTTTCCATTTCTAGTGACCTATTTTGTGTTTATAACCCTGTTCTGCATACCTGCATCATCCCTTCATCTCGCATTCTATGAATCATAACCTTAGCCTTTCACTATTTGTGAAGCCCCCAATCCAAATGAAAATGTTTCTTGTTGCTATGAATCTGTGCTATTTATTCGGTTTTGTTCAGGTTCAAATTTATGGTTTTTATGGAAAAAAATTGTATATTTGTGACATTTTAACTCAAACACTGGCATAAATCTCTCAATCTTATGTAGCAAAAATGACTTTCTTGTGTGTCATTGGGCCTGATTTCATTTATAAATATTTTCTTTTAATCTGAAATGATTTGTTTTGCTTGGCAGGCTATGTTTTGTGCTTGGTGTCTGTGTTTCTCCTTTTGATTCTACACAGAAATGCATTGATTGGAGAGTTCAGCTCTAATTGGGTAATGTAACACCAAACATGGTGATAGTTCTTTGGGTACCATTTAATATGAATTATACAGGAGAGGAAAGTAAAACGTTTTTTGCTTTAAATGTACTTAGGCTCTTCTGCCCTGCCGAACAACATGATGTATTTTGGAAGTTCCCAGGATGACATTGATGAAGTAGAAGAGGACGATGAGTATGAAGATGTCAAAACACTTCCAAACAATGCTTCATCTTCATGCCATTCAACACCTAGGAAAGGAAAACCACAGGGTAAACAAGTCCTCAATGGTCATGGTAGGTTTATTTAATAACTATTGAAACTAGTATCTGCAGGCTGCAGGTCAAGTTTGATAGAAGATTGACTGTCAATGTAATCTGCAGTTAATGTTAACCTTAGGGAACATTCAAAGGCATGTCTTTAAATTTAGATTTGATGTCCAAAGTGTAACCCTCCCACCCACCAAAAGAAGCTAATGTGCATTGGTGTGAGCAGTTCAGAAAATAATGGCTGCATAAACAAGTGCAAGTCCATTTTTATGGAACTGGGCAATGTAGACTATGTTTGTACTGTCTGAATATCTAGTAATGGAGTGAAAAATCTGATGAGAGGTGAGTACTTTTAATTACCTTGAGGTAGAGCTTGCATGTTCCTATTCTTGCTTGTAGATAGCCAGTCACAATGTTCTTAGAGTACTGAATTAGTATATAGGAATAAGTATAGGCTCAGTAGTGTGTCAACTGTGCTAATTCAATCAAAGTTTTAAAATTGATTTCTGTTTCATTTTATTCTGTCCTTGATTCCCTCTTCTCTCTCCCTTGGCCCCCAATATAAGTATGTGCCACTATTCACATTTCCTGGGAAGAGACCAGGGAATACTCTTCCTAAAGAGCATTGTTAAACCACAGGATCCTCCATGGTCGGATCGGTGTTACATTATCTTTCGGTGTATATGTGACACTGCTTTAAATAATTGTCTTGAGCCAGACAGTTGCATTTATTTAAACATGTTTCTTTAAGGTACTAAGCTCTAACTTTTTCTGAGGATAGCCAGGATTTTTGACTTGATTTTGTTTAAATAGACACTATTTAATCCTCTTCCCAGCTCTCTCACTCTCCTCCCACCCCCCCCCCCCCCCCCCACTCCTGCCCCTTCTATCTAGCTAGAGACTGCGTAGTATTCCCCCTCTGTGTTTAATTTGTAACTGATCTAGTACAGAAATTCAATGTTTAAAAAATGTACTTTTTGAGTACAGTAGGTCATTGATGTAATGTACTGCTTGGGATCTGGCCAGATGGTTTTTGCCAGTGAGCTATTGCTATAGTGTGACTTGGCTGACAGCTAAACGTGTTGGGAGATTGCGTTAATGTGTGTTTCAGCATAGGAAAATGTCAAACGCTGTATCAGAGAAGAATCACCCATCATCTTCACCAATGTATAAAGGGTATTGATGTTTAATACTTCTGTCTGTATATAATTGCAGAATGTTTTACAGTACTGTTTTGGGGGTATAGAATAGTAAAAGAAAGGTGACTTACAATTGGCTCCTACTGTAGTCTATATTTGCAGAGTATTGAGAATTGCTAGCTTTGAGCACTTGCTAGTTTCATAGATTTACCTATATAATCCCCAGAACTCCTTTTTCGATCAGAATATGGTACTACTTTTTCCATTAATACATACTGCTTCTAAGTTTCTTGCTCCCAAGCCCATCATTTCATTAAACTGCATAAGCCACCTATTGATAGAGTCACACAAAAATTCTGAATCTAGTTGCATTCTCTCTCATTATTTGCTCCACTTACCATTTTGGTATCTTCTGACAACTTGGAAGATTTTGCTTCCCATTCAACAACTACTTGTATAGTCTGTTCAACATAATAGAACATCCAAATCAAAGAGATGCTAGGCAGTGATGAGGAGGGGCTGGATTTAGAGAAGGTGACCAAAACCATGGCTGTAGAAATGGGGTTTATAGGTGGCTTTTGAAAGAGGTAAGGAAAAGTAATACGGCTGAGGGTTTTATGGAGACTTTAAAGCCAAGATGGCTGAAAGCTCTGCCACCGAATGTGGAGTAGAGTGAAGGAAATGAATGCAAAAGAGGCCACAGAGCTAGTATGATGGAAAAGAAATGCACTGACATGAAGGGTTGGAGAAGGTTAGATAGAAAGTCATGAGGCTTTGAAGGGAGTAGTAAATGTGCATTATGATCTTGAATTTGATGCTTTAGGAGCTCGGGAACCAATAGTTAGCAAGAACAGGGATAATGGAACAGGATAGGATGCAGGCTGCAAAAATGTATGCTTTATGTATGAAGGACTGCAGGACGCCAGTGAGGAGCATGTCCGAGTAGTTGAACATGGAGGTAACAAAGATGTGGAAAAGGGTTTCAGTGGTGGTGAAGTGAGGTAAGTATTGAAGAGATGGAAATGGGTGGTGTTGATAGGATAAATAGTCCTCAATTCACAGTTGTGAGGTTCACTTTGACTGAACAATTGTGGAAAGGATGGATTTGGAGATTATAGTGTGACAATTTGTTGAGCTAAACGGGATAGCTTCAGTGTTGCTGATGGTCAGTGGAAGAATATTTTTATCATTAATAATGCCAACTCCGTTCACTTCCTTGCTTCCTTCACCACACTACCATAACCAGTTACTTAGCCAACACTCTCTTTTTTTCAAACTCCAAACTACTTCTTTGCTCCTCCATTGCCATCACTGTCACTGTTTACCTGCTCAAAAGTAAAAGAAAAAGGCTTTGGCCTTTGACACTCCTTTGCAGTCCATCTCCATGCCATTGCCCTTACTCAGTTTTGTTTCTTTTCATCCCTTTCAACTTGATGTTGGAGGTGAGGGTTGAAGGGGCAGAGAAAGGGGCATGAGGCTGTTTTCTATCAAGAGGAGGAGTCCAGGATAATCTGATGGCAAGTGTATTTGGCTGTAATCTTGACATGTGAGGTAATTGAGCCAGATCTGGTGTTGAGTGACCAGACCAGTTGAGCACAAGATGCACTAAAACCTGTGGCCCTCAGATTTGAGAATGTGAAGGTTTGACATACCAGGCAGAATCAACAACAGCTTATATTTATATAGTCCCTTAAATGCAATAAAACGTCCCAAGATGCTTCACAGGAGTGTTATATTGTAAAATTAGACACCAAGCCACATAAAGCGATAGTAGGGCAGATGGCCAAAATCTTTGTCAGAGGTAGGTATTAAGAAGCATTGTAAGAGAAGAAAGAGAGGTAGAGAGGTTTAGGAAGGGAATTCCAGAGCTTAAAGCTCAGGCAGCTGAAGGCATGGCCACCGATGGTGGAACAATTAAAATCGGGGCTGTTCAAGAGGCCAGAATTAGATGAGCGCAGATATCTTGGAGGTTTATGGGACTGGAGGAGATTACAGAGATAGGGAGGGGCGAGACCATGGAGGGATTTGAAAACAAGGATGAAAATTTTAAAATTGGGACGTTGCTTGACCGGGAGCCAATGGAGGTCAGGAGTGATAGGTGAATGAGACGGTTTGAGTAAGGACATGGGCAACAGAGTTTTGGATGACTTTAAGTTTACGAAGGGTAGAATGTGAGAGGCCAGCCAGGAGTGCGTAGGAATAGGAAGGCATGAATGAGGGTTTGAACAGCAGATGAGCTGAGACGGGTGAAGTCGGGAAATGTTACTGAGGTGAAAATAGGTGGTCTTAGTGATGGAGCAGATATCTGGTTGGAAGCTTATCTCCAGGTCAAATGTGATGCCAAGGTTGCGAACAGTCTGGTTGCGTCTCAAGCAGTTGCCAGGGAGAGGGATGGAGTCGGGAGCTGGAGAACGGAGTTTATCGTGGGGACCGAAGACAAATGGCTTCAGTCTTCCCAGTATTTAATTGAAGGAAATTTCTGCTCATAGTACTGGATGTTGGATAGGCAGTCTTATAATTTAGCAATAGTGGAGGAGTCGAGAGAGGTGTTGGTGAGGTCTAGCTGGGTGTTGCCAGCACAAATGTGCAAAATTAACGCTGTCCTTTCAGATGATGTTGCCAAGGGACAGCATGTTGATAGGCGTCAAAGGATAGAACTTTGGGGGATACCAGAGGTAACGGTGCAGGAAGAGAAACCATTGCAAGTGATGTTTTGGCTAGGATTATATAGATAAAAATGGAACCAAGCGAGTGCAGTCCCACCCAGCTGGACGATGGTGGGAAGGCGCTGGAAGAGGATGGTATGGTCAACTATGTCAAAGGTTGCAGGCAGGTCGAGGAGGGATAGTTTACCTTTGTCGCAGTCACTTAGGATATAGTTTGTGAACCTTGGTGAGATTTGTTTCGGTACAGTGAACAGAAGAACATAAGAAATAGGTACAGGAGTAGGCCATTTAGCCCTTCGAGCCCTCTCCATCATTCAATGAAATCAAGGCTGAGCTACTGCAACACCATTTTCCTGCACTATCCCTGTATCCCTTGATTTTAATATGTAGAAATCTTTTGATCTCAGTCTTGAACATGCTCAAAGACTCAGCTTCCAAAGCCCTCAGGGGCAGAGAATTCCAAAGATTCACCATCCTTTGAGTGAAGAAATTCCTCCTCATCTCAGTCCTAAATGGCTTGCCCTTATTCTGAGACCGTGTCCCCAGTTCTAGACTCCCCATCCATCCTGCATCTACCTGGTCGAGCCCTGTAAGAATTTTGTATATTTGAATGAGATCGCCTCTCATTCTTCTAAACTCCAGAGAATAAAGGCCCAGTCTATTTAATCTTTTCTCATAGGACAGTCCCTCCATCCTAGGAATTAGTTTGGCGAGCCTTTGTTGCACTCCCTCTATGGCAAGTATATCTTTCCTTGGGTAAGGAGATCAAAACTTACACAATATTCCAGGTGCAGTCTCACCAAGGTTCTATATAATTGCAGTAAGACATCTTTACTCCTATGCTCAAAACTTCTTGTAATAAAGGCCAACATAGCATTTGCCGCCTTAATTGCATGCTGTACCTGCATGTTAGTTTTCATTGACTCATGAACAAGGACATCCAAGTCCTTTGAAGTCAATAGTTCCCATCCTCCATTTAAGAAATACTTTGTATTTCTGTTTTTCCTACCAAAATGGATAACCTCGTATTTCTCCACATTGTATTCCACCTGCCAAATTTTTGCCCACTTGCTTAACCTCTCCAAATCCCCTTGAAGCGTCTTTGCATCCTCCTCAAAACTCTCACTTCCACCTCTTTTGTCATCTGCAAACTTGGAAATATTACATTTAATCCTCATATCCAAATCATTGATATAAATTGTGAATAGCTGGGGCCCAAGCACTGATCCTTGTGGTACCCAGCTAGTCACAGCCTGCCAACCTGAAAATGACCCATTTATTCCTACTGTCTGTTACCCAGTTCTCAATCCATGCCAGTATATATTTTTTTACTAATAACATCTTGCAGTTCCTCGTTTACACTAGTCCCTTGATTCTCCATTATTTCTGGGAGGTTTTTAATATTTTCCACTGTGAAAACAGAAAATATTTGTTTAGTTTCTCTGCCATTTCCTTATTCCCCATTATAAATTCTCCTGACTCTGCTTGCAATGAACCCACATTTGTTTTTGCTAATCTTTTCCTTTTTAAATACCTATAGAAGCTTTTACAGTTCATTTTCATGTTTCTCACTAGTTTACTCATATTCTATTTTCCCTTGATCTTTTTCTCGGTCCTTTTTTGCAGAATTCTGAAATGCTCCCAATCCTCAGGCTTACGATTTTTTTGGAAACTTTATACACCTCTTCTTTTGATCTAATACAATCCTTGATTTCTTTTATTAGCCACGGTTGGAACACTTCCCCTGGGTTTTTATTGCATTAAAGGAATATATTTTTGTTGTAAACTATGTATTAGTTCTTTAAATGTTAGCCATTGCCTGTCCACCATCATACCTTTTTAACATAGTTTCCCAATCCATCATAGCTAATTTGCCCCTCATACCTTCATAGCTTTCTTTGCTTAGATTTAAACCCTAGTTCTGATAGAATTTTACGTTAAGTTTGAAAGTGATGTAGTTCAATCACTGACCTGAAACGTTAACTCTGCTTCTCTCACCACAGATGCTGACAGACCTGCTGAGCATTTCCAGCATTTCTTGTTTTTATTTCAGATTTCCAGCATCTGCAGTATTTTGCTTTTATTTTAGTTCAATCATATTATGGTCACTCTTTCCTAAAGTCTCCTTTATGACAAGATTATTAATTAGCCCTTTGTCATTGCACTACAGCCCGTTCCCTAGTTGGTTCCTCAATGTACTGCTCCAGAAAACCATCGCACATGTGTACCAAGAATTTATCCTCCAGGACATTAGTACTAATAAAGTTTACCCAGTCAAGATGTAGATTGAAATCCCTCATAATTACTGTATTACCCTTGTTGCACGCACTTCTAATTTCCTGATTTATACTGTGATTTATATTACTACCGCTGTTTGGCCTATAAATAACTCCGACCAATGTTTTCTGCCCCTTGCTGTTTCTCAGTTCCACCCAAACTGATTCTATGTCTTGAACTTTAGAATTAAGGTCATCTCTCACTACAGTATTAATTACCTCTTTAATTAACAGAGCTACCCCACCACCTTTTCCCAGCTTCCTGTCCTTCCTGAATGCCATGTACCCTTGGATATTGAGGTCTCAGCTTTGGTTTCCTTGTAGCCACATCTCTGCAATGGCCATCAGGTCATATATATAAATTTCTGTTTGAGATGCCAATTCATCTGTTTTATTGTGAATGCCCTTAATTCATTTTTTTTTTTACTGTTTTTGTAAACTCTGGCTCTATCTGCTGGCACACTGTTAAGTTTGCAATCACCGTCCCTTCCTGCCATACTCTGATTATCCATTACCTTTATTTCTACCTTGATCTATTCCCTTGTCATTTCCCTTTAATTTACTCAATATTCCCCTACATGATCCCTTCCCCCTCTATTTAGTTTAAAGCCCTCTCTACTTCCTTAGTTACACAGCTCATTAGTATACTGGTCCCAGCACAGTTCAGGTGAAATCTGTCCCAACGGTATAGCTCCCACTATCCCCAGTGCTGATGCCAGTGCCCCACGAACCAGGACCCTTTTCTCCCACGCATTCATCTCTGTAAATCTTATTTACCCTATGCCAATTTGCACGTGGCTCAGGTAATAATCCAGAGATTATTAACTTTGAGATTCTGCTTTTTAATTTCGTGCCTAGATCCTCATACTCACTATGCACAACCCCTTTCCTAGCCCTGTCTATGTCGTTGGTACATCCATGGATCACGACAACTGGACTCTCCCTCTCCCACTGCAAATTCCTCTCCAGCCCTGAGCAGATGTCCTGAACCTTGGCACTGGGCTGGCAACATAGCCTTCTGGATTCTCACTCTCGGCTGCATAGAACAGTGTCTATCCCCTGACTATACTGTCCCCTACTACCTCTGCATTCCTTTTAACTCACCCCCACTTGAATGGCTTCCTGTACCATGGTGCCATGGTCAGTCTGTTTATCCACACTGTAGCTCCAGAGCAGATGTCCTGAACCTTGGCACTGGGCTGGCAACATAGCCTTCTGGATTCTCACTCTCGGCTGCATAGAACAGTGTCTATCCCCTGACTATACTGTCCCCTACTACCTCTGCATTCCTTTTAACTCACCCCCACTTGAATGGCTTCCTGTACCATGGTGCCATGGTCAGTCTGTTTATCCACACTGTAGCTCCAGCCGTACAAAGCTGCAAGGATCTTGAACTTGTTGCTCAATTGCGAGAGCTGAGGCTCCTCCTATCCCACCTTCTTGGCCCCCTTACCTGCCTGACTCGCAGTCACTCTCTTCTGTCCTTGATCACTGACCAAATCAGAAGACCCTATCCTATGCATTACAGTATCTGTAGCTCGGCCTCCAGCTCATTGACTCTGAGCCGAAGCTGCTCGAGCTGGAGACAAATACTGCAGACATGTTTGCCGTGGATCACACTAGTGTCCACCAGCTCCCACCTGCTGCAGCCGCAACACATCACCTTCCTGCCATCTTTATAATATGTTAATTAGTTTATTTTGCCTAATTAATTTATAATTAATAAGCCCCACTTCTCGTCAGCTTTATTACTGCTGGTAAACCTTACTAAACCTGTGGCTGGGGCGGAAACCTTATTTGAGGAGTCAAACATGGAGTTCTGGGAAAGGTGGGAAGCGATAACACGTTCAACGACTTTGGAGAGGATGGGGTGATAGCTTGCAAGGATGGCGGGGCCAAGTTTTGGATTTTGAGGAGAGGTGTGATGACAACAGATTTACAGGAGAGAGCGACAACACCTGAAGAGAGAGAACTGTTTACAATATCGGCTAACATGGGACCAGGAGGGAATTTGGGTGATCAATTTAGTGGGAATAGGGTCGAGGGAGCGAGAGGTTGATCTCATGGACAAGATGAGATAGGAGAGAAACTAGAGAAAGATGTGAGTACAGCGCTAGGCCCGGGGCGATCTTCAGAGGAAGTTTGGTCAGGTGGACTAGTTGAAGTGCAGGGAAGCAGCAGAGGCAGCTGAATGAATGGCCTTGATCTTAGTGACAAAAAGGTTCATGAGCTCCTTACACTTATTGTTGGCGAGATGAGGTTGGAGGGGACAGCAAAGAGGGGTTTAAGAAGATGGTTTGCAGTATGGCAAAGAATCCGGAGGTTATCTTTGTATTCCAGGATGATTGTGGAAAAATGAGCAGTTTTAACAGCCAAGAACAGTTGAACTAGTTGTCCACCTTATCCTTTCAAGTCTGCATCCCTTGGACTTAAGGGAGTGGTGATGAGGGTTGTACCAGGGGAACGGCCAGTGTGAGAGAGAGAGAAACGGTTGGTATTTTGAAAGTACAGTTGTAAGTGGACTGGGGGAAAGTTTTTTCCGGGGTGGATACAGAGGAAGGTAGGGTTGGGGGCGTGGAAGGGGGTTGTGGGTGGCAAGTGATACAGGAAGTGAACAGAAATGACCTTATCGAGGAATGATATGGTGGAAGTAGTGAGAGCATGTGAGATTGTAAGATCAAGGCTAGTCGTGAACATGGGTTGGGGAGTTTACATGGAAGGAGTGACAATGTTAGTTGTTTTAAGGTGATGAGGTTGGTAAAGGTAGATGTTGCAGTATCGTTGAGCCAGAAACTGCGTCAGTCATGTCATGGAGGGCGAGTGAAGAGGAAGTTGAGTGTTTGAAAGGGTGTTGGGAGGGAGTTGGACCAAAGTGGTGATAGAATGGTGGGAGATTGGCAGGGAGATGGTAATGTGGAGGGAAGCAAGGAAGTGGTCATAGAGGGTCTTAGTAGTTATAGAAACCTTACAAGACCTTCATTGATAATTGGGATAAGTGTCAAATGTGAGTGGAGGAGTTGATGTGAAGGGTGAGGACTTTAGTTCATAAAGGCAGTTTAAGTGAAGCATGAAGAATTAGGGGGAGGGGATTGCAGAAAGCTTTAGTCTGTGATGTGGAAATTGTGTCCAAAATGGCATTGTCGGTGACCTCCGATGCTGTTGCCTGTTGAAGGGAGTGATGCTGCAATGGAAAGTGTTCCTGTTTGTATTTTGCGCCTGCATCAACGTCTCGTTTGAGTAACACTTGTAAGGGATGTTACACTGACAATGTAATTAAAGCTTCATCTCAGAATGTCGTCTACATGACTGACATTTTCATTTTGGACACTAAGCGCAAGAAATGATGGCATAGTGGTAATGTCACTGGACTACTAATCCAGAGGCCCAGACTAATTCCGTAGGGGCACGGGTTCAAATCTCACTATGGCGTACAATGACCATCTTCAACCAGAGAGAAACTAACCACCTCCCCGTGGCATTACTGTCAACAGGTTCCCAACCATCAACATCCTGGGGGTCACCATTGCACAGAAACGCAACTGGGGCAGCCACATACATGCTATGGCTATTGGAGCACGTCAGAGGATGTTGTGTGGCGAATGGTACACCTCCTGATTCCCCAAAACCTGCCTACCACCTGCAGGCATAAGTCAGGAATGTGATGAAATACTTTCTGCTTGTCTGGATGTGTGCAGCTGCAACAACATCTAGGACAAAACAGGCTGCTTTATTGGCAGTTCAGCCACTAGACTAAACATCCAAGCCCTCTATCACTATGGCAGTGTGACTGCAGTGTGTACTAACTACAGGAGGTACTGCAGCAGTTCACCCAAGCTGCTTTGATAGCACTTCACACACCCACAACCTTCACCAACTAAAAGGAAAAATGAAGCAGGTAAATGGTAACACCAAGACTGCCATGTCGCTCCTCATCCTTTCTTGGACATGCATCATTGTTGCTGCTATAAAACCCTGGAAATCCCTGCCCCACGTTCACTACACAGGCTGCAGTTGTTCAAGAAGAAGGCCCATCATCACTTCTGAAGCCCAACTAGGGATGGGTAATAAATGGCATCTATGCCAATCATGCCACCTCCGATAACAGCTTTAAAAAAAAAAGGCTATTTTGTTTTGCCTGATGATCTTCACAGCCATTGGTAGGGGGAGGTGGGGAGTTGAATTGATTTGGCTTCTAGTAATGAAAGGATCCTCTTTCAGAATTGGCATAAACGACTGGATACTGGCATTGAGCAGTAGATGTAACTGCTCAGTGTCCCTGTGGTAGCACACAATCGTTTTATTTTTCTGTGTTGTGTCCATTTTGGGCTTTGTTTGATTCCGAAAATGAAAAACAACTTCATAATGAATACTTTGTTTCTTCAATGAAGCCAAAGGCTTTGAAAGGAGCAATTAGTTGACCATGTAGAGTCTGTGGCATTTACTGTCTGAATATACTGTACCAAAAAGGAGGCTGACTTTTTAATGCAAACTCTTTATTGTACAGGTCAGACAAATATTAGAGGCAGCAATTTATTATAAATACCTCTGATTCGGTGGGCAGATGTATCATGTCGGCATGGTCCCAACCCACCAGGCAGCCTTTAGGTTTAGTTGCGAGTCTGTGTGCAATTAGCGGAACGTAGCTGGAGACCTAGAACAGACTGTCAGGAATCAGATGACCATATATCTGGCAAGAAAATGAATGTGGCCACCTCCTTTTTCTTCTCCCCTCCCCCCCCCTCCCCAAATAAAAACTGCAGTTAGACACAAAATAATGAATAAAATTTTAACTCTGCATGGTGCCATCTACATTGGAGAACTATCCCTCTTTTCAAACTGCACTGCAATGCAGCTTCTCTTTCACCACTGTTAAGCCTTTCACATAAGCTATGCTGCGGTGGGAAGGCAACATATATCAGCCAGGCAATCCCTGGGCTTGTGGGAAGAAAAGTAGGGGAATTGGTAGAGAAGAGTCTAAGAAATTGGATAAGGAGGCTTCACTGGTTTGCAGCAGCACCTTCATCAGGAGTAGTCTTGGGGTTTTTGGGGTCTACCTTGAACTGTGTGCACTGCCTCTATATATTGTGGGACAAGTACAAGAAGCCACTTACCCCACCCAGTCCCATTTATCTCCAATATACATTGAACTAACAGGCTGATAGCTATTTCCACTTATAATTAGTGTAAATGTGCATCTCTGTGGGCAGAGGATAAGACAGAATTGAAGAGCGCAGTGGAGTACAACTCTTCAGCTGACAGTGCAATGAATCAGTCTGATTACCTAACACAAGTTTCCTGAGAGTTGATCCGTCATACATGGAGCTCGTAGGGACCCAAGACCACCTCGTCCTCTGGTTGGGGAGTCAGTGATGAAGCAGCATCAATTTAAAATTCATACTTTGGATGACAAGACGGATTTGGAGAAACTTGGGAGTCGGGAATGGTTTACCACAGTTAGTGGTAGCTCAGTTTGCCATTGTAGTAGCTGACGTGAGACTGTTGCCTATTTTAAAGGAAAGTTGGAAAGATACAGGCCTGTGAGGAGGATGGTGAGCAGCAGAATAGGACCTCTGTCCTGGTGATGTACTTAGTTCTATGGTTACTAAGACCAGCTTTAGCAGTAAATGTTTGAGCTGGAGATGCTGTATGGCCCAGAAGGGACGTAACATGTCCACAAACAAAACCAGTTCAGAATTTTGTGGGGTCAGTCAAAATCAACTGTATCATGAAGGAGGGAAGTGTTTTTTGTGTGAAGGCAACAGTCATTTTTTTAAATAACTAGCACATCATTATTTTAACTTGGCCAAACTCACAGGTCAGTTATACCTATGGTGTGCATCAATGGTTTTCATAGAATGATACAGCACAGAGGACACCATATAGCTCAGCGTACCTGTGCCCATCTCTTTGAAAGAGCTATTCAACTAGTCCCACTCTCCTGTTCTTTCCCCATAGCCCTGCAAATGTTTCACCTTAAAGAGTTTATCCAATTCCCTTTTGAAAGTTACTATTTAAATTTGTTTCCATCACCCTTTCAGGCAGTGCATTCTATATCCTAACTCACTACATAATTTGTTTTTTCTCACAGTCTCTTTTTTTTGCCAGTTTATCTTAAATCTGTGTCCTCTGGTTACTGCCTGTTCTTCCACTGGAAGCAGTTTCTCTGTTTACTTTATCAAAACCACAGGTTTGCACACCTGTATCAAATCTCCCCTGAACTTTCTCTGTTCCAAGGTGAATAATTCCAGCTTCTCTAGTCTCTCCACATAAGAACATAAGAAATAAGAGCATAACCAGGCCATTTGATCCTTCGAGGCTGCTATGCCATTCAAAAAGATCTTGGCTGATCTTCTACTTCAACTCCACCTTCCTGTGCTATCCCTATATCCATTAATTCCTCAATTACCCAAATATCTATTGACCTCTGTCTTGAATATACTCAATGACTGAAAATCTGCAGTTCCCTGGGGTGGAGAATTCCAAAGATTCACAACCCTTTGAGTGAATAAATTGTTCCTCATCTCAGTCCTAAATGGCTGTTCCCTTACACTGAGACTATGATTCGCCAGCTAGGAAACATTGTCTCAACATCTATCCTGTCAAACCCCTTAAGAATTTTATATGTTTCAATTAGATCACCTTTCATTCTTCTAAACTCCAGGGAATATAGGGCTAGTCTACTTCATCTCTCTTCATAGGATAATCCCCTCATCCCAGGAACCTCTAGAGCAAGCATGTCCATCCTTAGGGAAGGAGACCAAAACTGCACACACACTACCCCAGGTATGGCCTTACCAATGCCTTATATAATTGTAGTAAGACGTCTTTACTCTTATACTCCAACCCCTTTGTAACAATAGTTAACATATCATTTGCCTTCCTAATTAGTTGTGTACCTGCATGTTAACTTTCTGTGCTTCATGTACAAGAACCTACAAACATTTCCCAGTGTCACCATTCATAAAATATTCAGCATTTTTATTTTTCCTACCAAAGTGGATAACTTCACACTTCTCCCACATTGTATTCCATCTGCCATGTTCTTGCCCATTCACCCAGTCTTTCTATATCCCTCTGCAGCCTCTTTGTGTCCTCCCCACTGCTTACTTTGCCACTGAACTTTGTATTGTCAGCAAACTTGGATATGTTACACTCAGTCCCCTCATCTGAGTCATTAATATAGATTGTAAATAGCTGAGGCACACTAGTTACAGTCTGCCAACCCAAAAATGGCTGTTTATTCCTGTCCATTAACCAATCCTTTATCCATGCTAATATATTACTCCCAATCCCTTGAGTCTTAATCTTGTGCAGTAACCTCTTGTGTGGCACCTTATCGAATACCTTTTGAAAATTCAAATACAGCACATACACTGGTTCCCCTTTTATCCATGCGACTAGTTACATCCTCATAGAACTCTAACTGGTTTGTCAATCACTATTTCCCTTTCTTAAATCCATGTTGGTTCTGCTTAATCATATTATGATTTTCTAAGTTCCCTGTTACCACGTCCCTAATAATAGATTGTCAGGCTAACTGGTTTATAGTTCTCTGTTCTCTCTCTTCCTCCATTCTTAAATAGCAGTGTTGTGTTTGCTACCTTCCAAATCTTGGGAACCGTTCTTGAAACTAAGGAATTCTGGAAGATAAAAACCAATTCATTATCTCTGCAGCTACTTCTCTTAAAACCCAAGGATGCAGGTCGCCAGGCTCAGGGGATTTGTCACTACTTAGTCCTATTAATTTCTCCAGTACTATTTCATTACTTATACTGATTTCTTTAAGTTCCTCCTATGAGTAGAACTGAAGTCCCCCATCCCTGGTACCGTTTTAATAAATCTCTTCTGCACTCTCCTAAGGCCTTGACATCCTTCCCAAAATGTGGTGCCCAGAATTGGCCATAGTACTCTAGCTGCGGCCTAACCAGTGTTTTCTGATTTAGCATAACATCCTGTTTCTGTGCTCTATGTCTCTGTTTATAGAGCCAAGGATCCCATTATGCCTTTATAACATCCTTTTCAAGCCACCTAAAAGATTTGTGTATGTACGCCTCCAGTTCTCTCCATCCCTGCACCTCCTTTAAAATTGTACCATTTTGTTTATATTGTGTCTCCTCATTCTTTCTCCCAAAATGAATTATTTCACACTTCTCTGCATTAAATTTCATGTGTCTGCCTGTTTCGCCAGTCTGTTGATGTCTTCTTGAAGTCTGTTACTACTTTCCTCACTGAATTTCATGCATCTTAAATTTTGGCATTTTGCTCTGTATATATACCCTGCCCTGTCCAGGTCACTAATACATATCAAAAAGAGCAATGGTCCTAATACTGACCCCTTGCCTCCGGTGTGAAAGATAATAGTTCGCCACTACTCTCTGCTTTCTGTGCCTTAGCCAATTTTGTATCTATGCTGCCCCGCCCTTTCAATTTTGCTTACAAGCTTTTGTATTCATTCATGGGATGTGTGTCACTGGCAAGGCCAACATTTGTTGCCCATGCCTAATTGCCTTTGAAAAGGTGGTGGTGAGCTGCCATCTTGAACCGCTGCAGTCCTTGGGATGTAGCTACACTAACAGTGCTGTTAGGGAGGGCAGAGGGGGCAGGGTTCAAGGATTTTGACTTAGTGACAAGGAAGGAGTGGCGATATAGTTTCCAGTCAGGATGGTGTGCGACTTGGAGGGGAACTTGCAGGTTGTGGTGTTCCCATGCACCTGCTGCCCTTGTTCTTCTAGGCGGTAAAGGTCATGGGTTTAGAATGTGCTCTGAAAGAAAGCTTGGCATGATGCTGCATTACGTCTTGTAGATGTTGCACACCGCTGTGACTGTGTGCTGATGTTGGTGGGAGTGCATGTTTAAGGTGGTAGATGGCAGGCTTGATTGTCCTGAATGGTGTTGAGCTTCTTGAGAGTTGTAGGAGCTGCACTCATCTAGGCAAGTGGAGAATATTCCATCACAGTCCTGACTTGTGTCTTGTCGATGGCGGACAGGCTTTGGGGATTCAGGAGGTGAGTTACTCACCGCAGAATTCCCAGCCTCTGACCTGGTGTTATAGCCGCAGAACTTATATGGCTGGTCCAGTTAAGTTTCTGGTCAATGGTAACCCCCAGGATGTTAGTAGTAGGGAATTCAGCATTCAGTTGGTTGTGGGATTACTTAGATCAGTCTATAACACGCTGCTTCCGTTGTCTAGCATGTTGCAGCTTCACCAGGTTGGCATTCAATTTTTAGATAAGTCTATTACGTATGTTACAGTCGGATGGTAAGGGGTGTGTGTGGTTCCCACTGTTCAACTCCATCTGACTACAGCAAGTGTTACTAGGGTGTTAACCACATTGTGTTTTATTTGTCAAATAGTCTGCGACAGGTTTTCTTGTCGGTTTAAAACAGAAGATTAACTATTTATTGAGCAATATTCATTGCCGAAATTGTGGCAACCGCACCCACACACGCCCCCCCCCCCTCCCCCCCCCACACAAGAATGGATAGAGAGGAAGTGAGGTAGGTTTTCAGGGCTCATGGTAAATTTTGTTGAATCTTCTCGGAAGTCAATTTCTAAGTTGCAGGCCTGTGGTGTTTGCAGATTTCTCTGGTGGTTGAGACTTCTGTCTGGAGAAGGGGATCACTTTCAGTTCTCTGCTGCACAAACTGAAGTGTAGAATTCACAGCTAGGTACTTTCTTTGGCTTTTGCTGGATCTCTCAGCTCTTGGCTGGACAGGCTTTTGTGACGTTGTTCCGATTCTCTCCCCTCTCTCTCTAGATAGCTACCTTTTAAGGTCAAAAATCTCTCACATCTTGTCTCGATTGGGAGACGCAGATCCTCCTCCCTGTGGTGACCAACAATGGGCCAGGATGTGGCTACTTCACACCTTCTTTGTTTAAGAAAAACCCATTCAATTCAAAAATGTCTCTTGATGGGTTCAGGGTGGGTGTAATTGACACCTCTTAGCTTGGAATGAATCCTTTTGTCCTTTAACAGACAGTAAGATGGTTTGAATATACAAGGCCAGGTTGTTTGACCTTTGGCCATTTTGCAGCACAATGTCCACATTTTTAAGGAAATGTCAATTTTTATAACTCTTCAGTTTGGATTTTCAATCTCTGTGCTTCATGTGAGCATGACAAGTGGTGGTGGATTTTCAAAAAGAGTTTGAGAAACTATGTACCCATCAGCTGCACTGCCCTCATCCATCCTCTCCGTTGCTTCATCAAAGAAGTCAAATTACGTTTGTCAAACGTGATTTGTCTTTAACATGCTGACTTTCTTTTATTAACCCACTTTTCCAAGCATTCATTAATATTGTCTGGATTTATTATCAGTTTCCCCACCACCACCACCATTGTGCTGACTGACCTGTAGTTACAGAATGTATCCCTCTCCCCCTTTTTTTGAACAAGGCTGTAAAATTTGAAATTCTCCAATCTTCTGGCACCAATTGACAATCCATGCAGTGTAGCTCAGATGTTGGGTCACCAAAAGTGCCACTGCACAAAAGAGGTGAGGCCACCACACCTGTACTGAGCAGTGTAATACCAAACCAGTTATCACTAATACCTGTGACTGTATCGGTGCCATTTCCTACTCCCGCACCAAACTTGAAAACTTTATCAACTTTGCTTCCAATTTCCACCTTTCTCTCACCTTTACATGCTCTATCTCTGACACTTCCCTTCTCTGTCTCCATCCCTGGGGATAAGCTTTCCACTAATATTCATTATAAGCCCACTGACTCCCACAGCTACTTCGACTACATTTCTTCACACCCTGTCTCCTGTAAGGACTCCATTCCATACTCCCAGTTTCTTCATCTCTGACGCATCTGCTCTGATGATGCTAACTTCCACAACAGCCCCTCTGATATGTCTTCCTTGTTCCTCTACTGAGGATTCCCCCCCACTGTGGTTGACAGGACCCTCAACCGTGTCCAGCCCATTTCCTGCACTTCTGCCCTCACGCCTTCCCCTCCCTTCCAGAACCGCGACAGGGTTCCCCTTGTCCTCACTTTCCACCCCACCAACCTCCATATCCAAAGGATCATCTTCCGCCACCTCCAGCGTGATGCCACCACCAAACGGATCTTCCCCTCCCCTGTCAGCATTCTGAAGGGATCGTTCCCTCCGCGACACCCTGGTCCACTCCTCCATTACCCCCGACACCTTGTCCCCTTCTCACAGCACCTTCCTATGCAATCGTAGGAGGTGTAATAACTGCCCTTTTACCTCCTCTCTCCTCACTATTCAAGGCCCCAAAAAATTATTTCAGGTGAAGCAGTGATTTACTTGTACATCTTTCAATTTAGTATACAGTATTCGCTGCTCACAATGTGGTCTCCTCTACACTGGGGGAGACCACACGTAGGTTGGGTGACTGCTTTGCTGAACACCTCTGCTCAGTCCGAAAGCATGGCCCTGAGCTTCCAATTGCTTGCCATTTTAACACTCCCCCCTGCTCTCATGCCAACATTTCTGTCTTTGGCCTGCTCCAGTGCTGCAGTGAACATCAACGCAAGCTCGAGGAGCGGCACTTGATCTTTCGATTAGGCATTCTACAGCCTTGCGGACTGAACATTGAGTTCAATAATTTCAGAGCATGAATGGCCTTTTTTAATATTTTATTTTTTAACCATGTGCCTGCTTTTCATGTGGTCAGAGCTGCTCATTATTCCACTATTAACACTCTGTCTTCCACCACAAGCATTAACACACGCTTTGCCTTTGTCCCAGGACAGCTTTATTTAATCTCCCCCTGCCCTATCAAACACCTTCCCCTTTTTTCTCTCCCCACTCCCCTCCTCTTCACTTGCTTAAAACCGAATTTTTTCTAACCTGTGCCAGTTCTGATGAAAGGTCACAGACCTGAAACATTAACTTTGCTTCTGTCTCCACAGACGCTGCTAGACCTTCTGAGTATTTCCAGCACTGTTTGTTTTGTTTCAGATTTCCAGCATCTGCAGTATTTTGCTTTTGTATCGCTAATACCTCTTCAGTTATTCCTTTGCCTCTGTCCTAACATTAAAAGTTGGCCGATGTTTGGATGCCAATGAGCAAAATTCCATATCTGTAAGCAGGAGTGCAACCTCAGTCTGTGTCTTTAATGCTAGTTCATGACAGGTATCTGTAGCATAACAGCACCCTTAGTTTCTCTATTCATGTACGATTGTAGTTTTAAATCTGTCCATTTGATAGGACTGTATGTATAGTCAAATCTAATTTCACCCTGCAGCTGCATTAGCTTGACTTTAATGTAGAAAATATCCCAAAGTGCTTTGGAGAGAGGGTAAAGAAATTAAATATCTAAAGGAACAGATAGAACACCATGTTGGGAGAAATTATAAAGGGAACTGAATACCTGGTGTAAAAGCTGGGTTTTGAGATGGTGGATTGAGAAGTGGAGAGGCAGGAGGGGCTTAATGCAGCAGCTCCAGAGAGTTGGACTGAGGTGGCTGAAGACTTTGCTTCCGGTGGTGGGGCAAAAGGGGAGATGCATACACAAAGGGCCGGTCACAGAACTGAAGGGTTTGGGAGGGCATGCACACTGGAGGAGTTTGCATCTTATTTCTGACTTGGGAGCCAACGCTGTGTGTAAAGTACCGTCTGGTGAGATCTCCATTAAGGTTGAATGTAAAAAGCATTATTGATGTTTTGTTTGGATAGATTAAATCTCCTTTCTTAACTGGGGTATTCATACCTGGTAAAGCAGTGCTCAATTCACACTTCCCACAGTGGCTACTAAAATATTTCTGTGTGGTTGTCACTGGTTTATAAATTGTGTATGAATTGCTTATAACCTGAGTTACAGATAGTTTTTCCCTTAACTTTTGACATTTTTTTTTCAGTTTTGAATGGTTCCAGTAAGCTTTTGAGAGAAAAAGAATCTGTCCAGAAACACAAAGGAAAAGAGGCCACGCCAGGGAAGGAGAAGAACAGTGACCAAAAGGTTGAGTGCAAGAAAGAGCCGTGTTCAACAGGCACTGCTGCTAATTCTTCACAAATGGGCAGCTCAATAAAAGGCCCTGCTGCTAACGGCTCAGCTGTTATGAAGCCATCTCAGGAGCACCGAACACCACAGGTACAAAATGACTGCCCAGCATATTTAACTAAAGCGCTAGCTCCATACCACAGGAGGACTGCTTATTTTCAAACATTTGAAAATGTCCACGTTTAAAACAGGCAGCCACTTATATCGACCAAAAGGTGATAACTGTTAGTTACTTGCATTAATGTCAATTTCAAGGTTTCCGGGTATAATATCTTAAGTGCTCTGTTTATTTCAGGCAGAAACAGCCAGTGAGTTCCAGGAGTTTTGCTCAAATGCTCTGCAGACTGGATGGATGGGTTTAGCATTATTCCTAAAGGAGCAATAAATATTACAAACACTGGGTCCCCATTACAGTATACTGACCATTGTGTATTAACAGGCATATTACATTTGCAGGAATACACCTACTATAAGTGGTGGGAACTGTACTTAAATCTGTCCTTTTGAGATACCTGAAACGTTAAGTTTGAATGTACTTGACTTTACTAAAAAGTACATTTTGTAGCAATGGATTTGAGATTTTGTTCTGATTGGGTTCACAGATGGGCCAGTTTTTCTGTTGGTGATCTCGTGGTGCTAGTTACTGGCTCTGCGATTTGGCACAGACCTGCTGTAACATGGATTGAAAGCAGCTGTCTCTCCCAGTGTTCAGGATGAAACTGAAGCTGGCAGAATTTAGGGGTGGGTTATCTACTGGTTGCCCTCAGGCAGGGAACAGAGTGTTCTCTGGAAGTGGCCATGAATGGATGAGTGAGACACATTTGACTCATTCCGTTCCCTCCTCATGGGAAAATTGTTGATCTCTCCTGAGCATCCATCGCCAGATGACAGCAAAACTGAGACTGGGAATCTTGCTACGTCAGTGCTCCTGAATCATGACCAATGGCCAGCCTTCCTTTGGACAGCCTCCTCGCTCTCTGAAAGATTTTTTTCTTCTTTGCTAGTAAACATATTACATTTGCTGAATAACGCATATAAATAGCTATACCCGATGGGTTACATAGGAGCAGGACTAGGCCATTCAACCCATCGAGCCTGCCCTGCCATTCAGTATGATCTGGCTGATCATCCCCTTCAATGCCTTTTTCCCACACTCTTCCCAAATTCCCTTACATCATTTGTATTTAGAAATCTGTCAGTCTCTGCTTTAAACATACTCAATGACTGAGCTTCCAAAGCCCTCTGGAGTAGAGAATTCCAAAGATTCACAACCCTTTGAATAAAGAAATTTCTCCTCATCTCTTTCCTAAGTGGCTTCCCCCTTATTTTGAAATTGTGTCCACTGGTTCTAGACTCCCCAACCAGGGGAAACATCTTAGCTGCATCTACCCAGTCTATCCCTTTTTAAGTATTTTGTAGGTTTTAATGAAATCACCTCTCATTCTTTGAAACCCTAGCGAATACAGGCCCAGTTTCCCCAATCTCTCTACATAGGACAGTCCCGCCATCCCAGGAACAAGAGTGGTAAATCTTCGTTGCACTCCCTCTATGGCAATAATATCCTTCCTAAGGTAAGGGGACCAAAACTGCACACAGTACTCCAGGTGTGGTCAAACCAAGGTTCTGTACAATTGAGCAAGACTTTGCTACTCCTGTACTCTTACAATAAAGGCTAACATACCATTAGCCTTCTTAATTGCTTGCTGCACCTGCATGTTAGCTTTCAGTGACTTATTGACCAGGACACCCAGGTCTCTCTGTACATCTACACTTTCTAATCGCTTACCATTTAAGAAATATTCTCCACATCTGTTTCTCCTACCAAAGTGGATAACCCCACATTTTTCCACATTATATTCCATCTGCTACATTCTTACCCACTTACTAAGTCTGTCCAAATCCCCTTGAAGCTGCTTTGCATCTTCCTCACGACACACATTCCAGCCTAGTTTTGTGTCATCCGCGAACTTGGGAATACTACATTTGGTCCCCACATTCAAATCATTGATATATATTGTGAACAGCTGGGGTCCAGGCACTGATCCCTGCGGTACCCCACTAGTCACAGCCTGCCAACGTGAGAATGATCTGTTTATTCCTACTCTCTGCTTTCTGCCTGTTAACCAATCCTTAATCCATACCAGTGTATTACCTCCTTTCCCATGTGCTTTAATTTTGCTAACCAATCTCCTGGGGGGGACTTTATCAAAAGCCTTCTGAAAATCCAACTCTACCACGTCCACTGACTCCCCTTTATTAATTCTGTTAGTAACATGCTCAATAAACTCGGCAACAGGTTCGTCAAACATGATTTCTCATTCATAAATCCATGTTGACTATGCCCCAACAGATCATTATTATCCAAGTGTCCATTTATCACATCCTGAATAATATATTCTAGCATTTTCCCAATGATTGATGTAAGACTAACATGTCAGTAATTCTCTATTTTCTCTCTCCCTTCCTCCTTAAATAGTGGGGTGACATTTGCGACTTTCCAATCTGCAGGAACCGCTTCAGAATCTATAGAATTTTGGAAGATGATCACCAATGCATCCACTATCTCCATAGCTACCTCTTTCATGTAACATGTCAGGTCCTGGGGACTTATCAACCTTCAGCCCCATTAATTTCTCCAATACAACCTTATTACTAATACTAATTTCCTTCAATTCCTCATTCCTCCTAATCCCTTGGATCTCTAATTTTGGGAGATTTCTTGTATCTTCCTCAGTGAAGACAGACACAAAGTAATCATTTAGCTTCTCTGCCATTTCTCTATTCTCCATTATAAATTCTCCTGACTCTGCCTGTAATGGACCCACATTTGTCTTAGCCAAATGTTTCCTTTCTACGTACCTGTAGAAGCTTTTACAGTCTGTTTTTATATCTTTTGCTAGCTTACATTCATATTCTATTCTCCCTTTGATCAGTTTCTTGGTTCTCCTTTGCTGTATTCTAAAATTCTCCCAATCCTCAGGTTTACTACTATTTCTGGCAACTTTATAGGCCTTTTCTTTTAATCTAATACAATCCTTAACTTCCTTTGTTATCCACGGTTGACTGCCTTTACTTTTGGGGTGCTGTGCCTTGAAGGAATGTATAGTTGCTGTCAATGATGTAATATTTCATTAAAGACTATCCATTGCCTATGTACTGTCATACCTTTTAATGTATTTTCCCAATCCACCTCAGTCAATTTGCCCTTCATGCCTTCATAATTTCCATTGTTCAAATTTAACACCCTGGCTTCAGATTGAACTACCTCACTTGCAAACATAATGTAAAATTCTATCATATTATGGTCATTCATCCCGAAAGGTTCTTTTACAACTATATTATTAGCCCTTTCTGATTACATAATACTAGATCTAAAATAGCCTGTTCTCTAGTCAGTTTCTCAACATACTGCTCTAGAAAACCATCCCTAACACACCCCAGAAACTCGTCCTCCACAGCATTTGTGTTCATTCGGGTTTACCCAGTCTATATGCAGATTGAGGTCACCCATGATTACTGTATTACCCACGCCACATGCTTCTCTAATATCCTGATTAATACCATGCCCCACACTAACAATACTGTTTGGTGGCCTGTAAACAACTCCTACCAATGTTTTTGCTGCCCTTTGCTCTTTCCTAGCTCCGCCCAAACAGATTCCACATTTTATTCTTCCGATCTGAGATCCTCCCTTACTATAGTATTAGTCCCATCCCTTATTATCAGTGCAACACCAACTCCTTTTCGTTTTTGCCTGTCCTTCCTAAATGTTGAATATCCTTGAATATTCAGTTCCTAGTCTTGGTCACCCTGTAGCCACATATCCTTTATGGCAATCAGATCATACCCATTTACCTCTATTTGGGCCTTTAAATCATCTACCTTGTTGCGAATGCTGCGTGCATTCAGTTAGAGTGCCCTTAACCTTGTTTTCTTGACGTTCTGCATTCTAAGCCTAGTTGATGCTCGCCTGCTTTCTAATGTCACTTGCTACTTTTCTACCTCCTGTAACCAGCTTTACTTCCTTCCAATTTGAGCTACTTCTCAGGCTCCCATCCCCTGACAAGCTAGTTTAAACCCTCCCCAACAGCACAAGCAAATCTCCCTGCGAGGATATTCGTTCCGGTCCTGTTCAGGTGTAACCTGTCCATCTTGTCCCACCTGCCCCAGAACAGGCCCTAATGCCTCAGTAATCTGATGCCCTCCCTCCTACACCAATTCTCCAGCCACGTGTTCTATCGATCAATTCTCTTATTCCTATGTCCACTAGCACGTGGCACTGGGAGTAATCCTGAGATTACTGCTATAGAGGTCCTGCTTTTTAATTTCCTTAGCCCATGAATCTTGCTTCCACAGAAGGCCTTACACTGACTGTGCCTAATTTAATGCTTGATTAGATCTCCATTCAGACACCCTGGCTGTTTCAAATAGCCTGTGATCCAGTTTTAAACTCTACAGATGCCTTTATCAATACTAGCTTTCTTTACTGTTGTCTTTCCTGCATCTATATACCATAAAAATTGGAGTACTGAGGTTTGGGAAATTGATATAGTTCCAGCATGCATTGATTCCCTGCAATTTCCTGTTTAAACCTGAATATTCTTGGCTGCTTTGGAAGGGTTAATTATTCTCCATAAAATGGCACCATGTTCCACGTTTCCTAGGGTCACTGTTTAACCAGCCATGAAGATCTCTGTGTACTTAATTAATGTTTAAGTATATATATTTTCCACAGTGTGCTCTGTTTGTGAATAGCTAATTAACCTATCATTTGATTGTGTCCGTGCTTATTTCTTAAACTGAACATGCTATTCTAGCTTGGATGCTTCAATCAGTGAGTAATGTATCAGCAGTACGTGGACAAATTTCATTGGCCTAGAACTACTGTGCTCATCGGCCAGGTGTTAGTGAGGAGCTCCTTCTGGAACTTGTTTTGTAACCATATTAATACATACTCTCAATAAGAGTGTCACTGCTAACTGATTAACTTTGTATCTGCTCAATTACTACAGCACTGATTTTTAAGTGTCTCGAGGCCCATTGATGGAGAAACATTCCTTTAATTTTGGAAAATGTACCTATACCAACTATTGCCATTGTTGTACACAGCGCGGAGTCTCTAGTTGTGTAGCTGGGAGCAACAAATTGCATCATAGTTCATATATTGAAACCTTTTGTAAAACATTGGGGAGAAGACTGTTGGGTTCAATATTTTCCACTCTTGCTACCAGCCACAAACAGATGCAGTTGCAATAACAAACAAAATTGGCTAAGAATACACAGTAAGTCTGCCAGCATCTTAATGAACAATGATGGGTAAATGTTTTGGAAACACCTTGATTCTGTTCAGTATTTTAATTTGTGGTTTTGACAACACTTTTATCAAGCTTGCATTCTCCATAGTGATAGATCTTTTATAATGAAAGGTAAATCATTGTGTCAGCCATCTGTTCCTCAGGTGTTGATTGATTGATATAGGTATAAAATTAGAGTCAACCTGTCTGGATCTGGGACACGAATATCCACTCCACATTACTTAACATGGTATACTTGATGCTATGTTTTGTGCAATTGAGATTAGCTATATTTTGATGAGGGAGCAGTGATGCAGACTTGTTGTCTGGCAGGTGGAGACAGAAATTACTCTTTTCCTTTCCCCTCTTTTGCCCTCAGCATTTCCTGCTAATCTACCTCTCCCATTTCCCCCTCTTCTGCCCTTCTCATTTGCACCACTTCTACCTTTCTCATTTCCCTCTCATACCCATTCCTCTCCGCCCCCAACCCCAAACTCAGAAACTAGTTGGTTGTCAGGGTTATGTTGACAGGTCTGTGCAGGGAAAATGCTGCAATATTTACCAATTATGCATAGCTCAACAAAATTGTTTCCATTCCTAGAATTTCAAACCTATTGAAGAAACCATTGCACTAAACTAGCCATAGTGGAGAATTGAAGGCAGAATACTTTGATTTGATATCACATTCTTCTCTACAGAATGTTTTTGTAATGAGTGCTAATGAACAACAGGTTTTGTTTGAAAATCTGGAAATGAAATGTGTTGCAGCTGTTTGACGGTACAACAACTTTGCTCACTGACCAGTATTTTACAGAACTAGTTTTGTAACCTTGAGTAAAATAAAAGCAAAATACTGTAGATGCTGGAAATCTGAAATAAAACCAAAAAGTGCTGGTAATGCTCAGCAGGTTTGGCAGCATCTCTGGAGAGAAGCAAAGTTAATGTTTCAGGTCAGTGACCTTTCATCAGAACTGGAAAAGGTTAGAAATGTAATAGATGTGTCTGCCCACTTTTCTTCATGTTTTGCTTTTGGCTAGGGCTTTTATTATTGTCATTTAACACCCTCTCCGCACGAATGCTTTGTATTCCACCACACCATTTACACACTCTTTGTCTTTGCCCCATGACCTCCTTGTCAGTTATTCTCTGTGACCCTGTCCTATCAACATCTTCCCATTTGTTCCCTTTGCCCCACCCCCACTTTATTTGCTTTAAACCTATTACATTTCTAACCGTTGCCAGTTCTGATGAAAGGTTGATGACCGAGTTCTTGTACCGTCAAACAGCTGCAACACATTTCAATTCCAGATCTTCAAACAAAACCTGTTGTTCATTAGCACTCATTACAAAAACGTTCTGGAAAGAAGAATGTGATATAAAATCAAAGTATTCTGATGACCTGAAACGTTAACTTTACTTCTCTCTCCACAGATGCTGCCAGACCTGCTGAGTATTTCCAGCCCATTTTGGTTTTATTTGTAACCTTGAGCATCGCTAACAGAGGCAGATGGTTCATCAGGTTTTTCATTGGCTGTTTATAAATGAGAATCAGAACAGACTCGGTTTGTTATTACATTTAGCTTTTTATATATATATATATATATATTATATACACAGCACGAGATATTTCAAGGACAGGTTGTGGAAGAACAGTGGGGGAAAATTTGAACCCTTTGCCACTTGTGGTCAAAAAATAGTGAAGTTTTTTTGGAAATAGTAGGCCTGCAGATTATTCGAGTCCAAACTGTTATGGAATTGTCTAGTTTTCAAAATGTAGCAAACACAAGAAAATGATCTGAAGGTGGGTGTGGACCATAAACCATGTTTGGAGTGCTGTACTGTTCTTGCTGTTTGGCTGAGCTGCATTGCGTTCTGTTGTTTCAGTAAGAGTTCATCCTTACTTTACAGGCCTGCCTTCAGCAGCACATGTACCTTCAGAAGCAGCTCTTTCTAGCCAGCTGAGTACAGATAAGTCACATGAGTGCAAAGGATTGGAACAGAGTAGAGGAAGTGTTCCTCTGCAACCAGCTGGTGCACTTCTGATATTGCTGGCCAGTTTGTATTTCCCTCTTCTCCCTCACCTTCCTCTAATATCCGAGAGGTCAGGGGTCGATTTGTGCAGGCGCTGTTGACTTTCAAATATTGCACGCACAGCTGTATTAAAGTTACATTCATGACTTTGGAGTAACCTTCATATCTGTGGATCATTTTTTGTTGAATGGGACCAGCAATATAAGAGGAACGGATTGTCCTGCGAGTGCACAATTGCAAGTTGTTTTGTAATATATGTCAAACATATCAGGAATTCAGTAATGATTGATTATTGATACAGTAAAGAGAAGAACTTACATTTATAAAGCAGCTTTCATGACCTCAGGACATCCCAGAGCACTTTACAACCAAGGAAATACTTTTGAAGTCCAGTCACAGGCTGCCATGTTTCCTACATTACAACAGTTTGCACACAGCAAGGTCCCACAAACAACGATGTGATAATGACCAGAAAATCTGTCTGAGTGATGTTGGTTGAGGGATAAATAGTGGCCATGGGACCAGGGAGGGCTCCCAGACTCCTCTTTGAGCAGTGCCATGAGATCATTTACATCCACCTGAGAGGGAAGATGGGGCCTCGGTTTAATATCTCATCTAAAATATGGCACATCTGACAGTGTAGTTCCCACTCAGTAATTCATGTTGGATAAACACTTTTCTTAGTAAAGGATATTGCTCAAAAACACCCTTACCAATTATCTTGGCTTCAATAAATTTATACTGAAAAATTTAAGAGCCTCTGTTCAATGCATTATTGTCAACAAAACCTACATGCCTCAGTATCCTGCTGGATGAATAGGCCACCCACTATTATCTGAAAATACTTCCTTGTGAGCTTCTTGAAAGGGCTGCCATCATGCTTTCGGTTGTGGTGTTGTTATGAAGCAAACAAAAGCAAAAGCAAGGTCTATTTTATAGAAACATCTGTAGCAATGTGGTAATGGTCGTTAAGTGTAGTGAATTGTCCCAATAAAGGCTGCCAATTGTGCAGAGGCTGTTAGCAAGCCTGTTGAAGAATGCAGTAGCTTGTTTCGTCTATATCCTTGCTTCTGTTGCAGAACGGTACTATAGTTAACTGCAGCCTGTTTTGAGTGGCACTGTAATTTCTATTGATTTGGTTAGCAGGCAGTGAGATGTGCCTACCCTGACAAAAGGACCAAAACACAATCCAGTTTCATGATTATGTTTTAAGCTTCCTTGATGGTGGGTCCCATGTTACTTCTAAACTGACTTGATTTGCTTGGCAATTGACACCAATGAAGGATGTTGCAAAGCTTTAAGGCTGGAACAGTTCTTTAATTTATACAAAATTTCAAGTCCAAGCTTCTGTTTTCTTCCACTTTATAAAATGGATAATTCTGATTCCTCTTTCCTCCTGTCCCCATAGCTGTTGGTAAATGCAGCTGTATGATGCTGAGCAATGCAAATTTACAAGGATGCTGGATCTGACTCCCGCTGGAATGTTCCAGGTTAGTTGATCCAGTCATTAGGAAGTGAAGTGGAGAGGAGTAGGGCAGCTGGCTTCAGTGTCCCTGTGCTAGGGAGAGGAAAAAGCTATTCTGGGTTCTTGTGCCACATTGGCAAGTTCACCCAATAATAGTGTTCCCTTGGTCAAGGTACTGAAGATTGTTGGCTTCTGTGGCCAACATGAGGCACTAAACCTCAGAACACATGGCAAGGAAAATAGATATTTTTAAACTAGTTTTACGATTGGAAAGAGAAGTTTTTTTTAACCTTAAGTAACCTGTTGTATGACTGGTTTGGGGGAAAAAAAAATCTTTGCAGGGAGCCTAAAATAAAACCTAAAATGTTTGCGTTGAGTGAGTGTGACTGTTTTTAAAAATTAGCTATAATTAAAATCACTTCCAGGCACATTTTTTCAGAATCTACAGTTTGCCACATTGGTTAATCATTTTGCGAACCAGTGAATCCTCTGTGGTGACAGTGAAGGCTCAAGAGCTCTCTCTGGTGGCGGAGGTTAGAGTTTCGCAAGCTCTGTCAAGTAATGGTGGGCATACTTTTGCCAGAATAGATGATGATTGTTCTGTGCTCGAGTCCCGATCGATCTTCAAGTGTTCCTGAACTAGAGTCCATAACAGGTCTCAGGACAGTGCAGGAACTCCTGCACAAGGTGGGCAATATGTCAGGTTGTGATCTTACTAGTACAGTGATGGGTTTGTATGTTCTCCCCAGCATTATGAACCTTGACTGATCTTCAGGGAGCAAGCAGTGTTTTAGGAACTTGGGCAGGTCAATCAGCACTGTTCTGACAACTCTTAACCAGTCATGGAATGATGATGACAGTTCCAGCCTTTTTCAAATTGCTTCAAGGTTGTCCTATAAGTAATCTGAAACCCAGTAGTGAACCACCAGTACACAGCTGGTTTTCAAAGTAGTCTTGTTTGTAGCTTCTCCCTCCTGCTTTTGAACCACTCTCAACTCTGATCTACATGGCACTGGTGGCCAAAAACCTGGTGGCTGCTGTCAGCTCAGCTGCTGCAACTCATGATAGTACTGAAGTGATTGTAAGACTCACTTGCTTATGCTGTCTCCTAGTAATCATTGCAAGCTATTGAGGGCTGGAGAGCTTTTGTTTGAAGCTACCCATGTATGCATGTGTCTGACATGCTGATGAATGTACAGTTAAAATATTTTAGTACTTCCCCTCTTTACCTCCTCCCCTTCCTCAGTCCTCCCTAGTGACCATAAGCTTCAGTGCAGGTGCAGTCTATCTTATAGAATTTAGATGGCTAATGCTATGTTTTTGGTCACTGCTATCTTTTTAAAAAAAAAAGTAATTCCAGCTCTCGCTTGACTAACTTTCTTCTCTCCTTAAAGATGTTGTCTCCTTGCTGCGCTGTCTTTTCACAGACACCTGTAATCTGCTGCCAGCTCACCCCAAGAGGCCTTTATTTGTTTGTGTTCGGCACTACTCAGCAAAGCCTGGCCATAATCACCATGAGGGTTACTAGGCAGCGATCAGGAATAGGAACCTGGGCTAGATCCACCTCATCCCCACATCCCCATACTTACAGCCCAATCAAAGGTACTGAGGTCTGTTGTAGAATCTGCGCTGCCATTGTGCTTACAGAGAAAGAGAACTGGATTGAGCTGCAGTCAAACTTGAGATCTACCTGGTCTGTATGGCATAGCTGCTTGTTGTATCTGCTGACCTGACTTTCATTGCCAGCACCATTTTCTAGGGACAGGAAAGTAAACTCGGAGGTTACTTTTTATCGCCTTTTGGAAACTTGCCAAAATAGTTGGATTTCCCTTATGTTTGCTCTTTGGCATTTCTATTGTAAGTGGTAGCAGAATTGCATGGTCAGCTGCTGTTTGAAACTATAGTTGGAGTATAAAACGGAAATGAGAGGAGGTATAGTTTTGAGAATACTTACGCAACAGATTCATAGGATGCAAGTGTGTGTCTTCAAGCTCACTCAAAATGAGTGTACTGTCTCAGCCATGCCAACAGTCATGTGAAGCTAATCATGCTCCACAGGAAAGCAAAAAATCAGTATGTGCGATACACATGGCTAGTCACATTTAGTTCCAAAAAGTTTTGTTACATTTATAGAGCAAGGCTGGAAAAGTACTGGGAATTTGTCATTCACTCTCACAGTTGGTTGGGGATGAGAGTGCGTGTGTAAAACCTAATCATGGAAACATGAACATACACTTCAAAAAAAAATATCATGTTTAGTGGTGAATATGGTAGGTAAAGAAAATGTGTCTATTTATCTCTCTTCTAGAAAGTATCTGCTTGGCTCAATTGGTAGTACAAACTTGGAAGGTTGTGGATTTAAATTCCTCTCCAAGACATGTGCGCTGGATCTAGGCTTATGCTGTTGGGCAGTACTGGAGAAGTGCAGCATCATCCAATGTGCTGTCTTTGGGACAAGGATCAGCCTGCCTTTTGAGCATGAGCGATCCAGTGGCAATGGTCAAAGGCAGGCAGGGATTTCTCCAGATATCCTGACCAACATTCTTTCCTCGGCCAACACCATCAAAATCAGATTTGTTCTTTGAAGGGCCTCGCTGTGTACAAATTGGCTGTGGTTTTGTCTGTATAATGGTGGCTACAATTTGCTGTATCCTGAGGATATAATCAGACACTATGTTTTGTTTCTTCTAATGTGGACAATCCGTTGCTGTGAGATAGGTTTTTGTATTGTTGAGAGATGACTATGTTAATCACTGCTTTTGTTCTTTTACAGGTTTCAAAGGGGATGAATGGTATTGCCCAGACTCCATCGTTAGGCGCATCTAGTGCCAAAAAGAATAGGGAGGTCAGACCTTCACCGTCTAAAACTGTGAAGTATACTGCAACGGTGACAAAAGGAAATGTTACATACACCAAAGCCAAGAAAGAACCGGTCAAGGAAACCAAACTGAACCATGTCAATTCCAGTGTAGCTGTTAACCATACAATCTCAGGGAAAACCGAAAGCAGCAATGCAAAATCAAGAAAACAGGTGCTATCCAATGGAACGTCCCATTCAAATGGTGCTGCCCTTAGCTGTGTCAAACTAAATGGAAAGATGAATGGGAAAGCATCCACTAAAGTTGAAGTCAGAGAAGTTAAGGAAGGACTGAGGACCTCCAAGAGGAGGCATGAGGAGGTCAACCATATAGTGAAACCACAGTCACCTTCAAAGAAAGTGAAAGCTAACATATGTACAGCAGGAGCTAAAGATAATAAAGCAAATACAAAAGAAAAAACTCTACCTAATGGACGGATCAAGTGTGAAACGCCAGTGAAAAACAGTGAAAGACAAAGGCTTAGGCAGGCATCCTTAGGTAAGAACACCCCAAGCAAACAAGCACAGATCAAATTGGAAAGTGCCTCCAGCGAAAATAGTTCTACCTCAGCTACAGAGTCCTCGCACAAGCCACAAGACTCTTCAGTAAAACAGGAGAAAGGCAACAAGGTTGGCATGGCACTGGTTGGAGAAATTCCCATTCTCAGGCCTACCCAGAAGGAGTTTCATGACCCATTAGTTTATGTGGAATCTGTCAGAACTCAGACGGAGAAGTATGGCATGTGCCGGGTGATCCCTCCCTCTGACTGGAGGCCCGAGTGCAAATTGAATGATGAAATGCGGTTTGTGACTCAGATTCAGCACGTGCATAAACTGGGTAGACGCTGGGGACCCAATGTACAACGACTAGCTTGTATCAAGAAACACCTTAGATCTCAGGGCATTACTATAGATGAGCCCCCACTCATAGGTAAGCCATCTATTGTACATTGTGCACACTTGTGTACACTTTGTTAAAATGTATTTCATGTATATATGGAATATATTGGCTTGTATTTTGCGCTTGTAACAATGGCAAAACTGTGGGCATTTGCTGTCATTACCCTGTGCAACTGGTAGTAACTTCTGTTGTCCACACATGTGCAGTTAAACACAGCAGTCCAGAAGTTTCTATCAGTGATTGTCTGCTGCTCCACAGGGTGCACTGTTGAAATCCCTATAGATAGAAATCACTGAACTACTGAGAACTTCCCAGTTTATGCTTTTAAAACTCCCCGAAAAAGTTACGCCTTTTAATGGTTTTTAACAGTGTACTAAACCATAATTATCGCTAAACAACCCCTCTGGCGATGGAAAACTGATTTTATATTTGTGTAATGCCAAGTTTTTCCATTCTGATAATGCCATTTTTTAAGTCTTTGTAAATGATATTTCAGCTTCTAATGTGTATATCCTAACCTTTATTTCCTTCTTCGTAAAATGTATAAAATGTGAAGGATAATCAGTGCATTTTACTTTCTGGTTTGCTGTTTGTGAGAATTCTTCAATGTGATAGGCTGCTTATCCTGTTTGTTGACATCACTGCTGCAGGATGACTGGAGATACCCTTGACTTGGCGCCAGATTCCAATTAAGGTCGGGAAAGGAGAAGTCTGCAGCACAGAGATCACTAGATCTTTGTGGGCAGCTTTCTTTGAGGTCAGCAGCGAGCACTGTAGCTTCACCACTGACTGCAAAATCTGGGCCATAATATTATAAAGCAAGTTTGGTAAATTAAGATTCACTTTGTGCTGTTTCTTGATCCTGTTATATTTAGTTAGAGCTAAATTGCTTCTAAACTGAAGTAGTGTAGAAAAACACAACAGACTAACATTAGATACTGCAGCAAACTTGCATAATTTGTAGGTATCTCACTCAAAATAATCCCAGCTTCGTTGGAAAGAGAACTAAATAATTCTTGGATTTAGTGTTTCAAGATCAAGCACAAAACCCCCATGTGTTTAAGCAGAAAATCGTAAGCGGAATTTTTCTCAGGATAGTTATTGATTCAGCAGAGTGTGATGATGAGGCAATTATTCCTGACTGCCTTAACAACATTTCTTTTTTTCTTCTTCCTTCACAATTAGTTCAGCACGAGGACCCAGCTGATTACCAGAGGGATTTTAGAGTGGTAATTAACAAACAGGGTGCTTGTACACACTGAAATATTTCAGGCTATTTTGAATAGAGCATTTTTTTGCAAACCCGAGAGGCCAGGTGTCGTTCCATTCCATTCACAGCTGAGCACTTAGCTGGGCAGGCATTGGGAACCATACGCTCACACGTCAAAGGATTGTAAATTTGTTTGGTGGGCCCAATGATCAATCACACTGACTCATGACGGGCCTAAGTATCTGCCAGCACACATGCTCTCTCTTTCGCTTGCTTACTCTTTCTCTCGGAGCTGGTGAGCTGTGTCCCAGCAAGAAGTCTGGACCAGCTATCTTTGAATAGCTTAGCTAGGAAAAGAGAATTTGCATAGAATTACATAGAATTTTACAGCACAGAAGTAGGCCATCTGGCCCAACTAGACTATGCTGGTGTTTATGCTCCACATGAGCCTCTGCCACTTAATTTTATCTCGCCCTAAAAACATATTGTTCTAATGCCACTACCAGTCGCATCTTCCCCTCCCTTCCCCTGTCAGCATTCCGAAGGGATCGTTCCCTCCGCGACACCCTGGTCCACTCCTCCATTACCCCCACCACCTCGTCCCCGTTCCATGGCACCTTCCCCTGCAATCGCGGGAGGTGTAATACCTGCCCATTTACCTCCTCTCTCCTCACTATCCCAGGCCCCAAACACTCCTTTCAGGTGAAGCAGCGATTTACTTGTACTTCTTTCAATGTAGTATACTGTATTCGCTGCTCACAGTGTGGTCTCCTCTACATTGGGGAGACCAAGCGCAGACTGGGTGACCGCTTTGCGGAACATCTCCGCTCAGTCCGCAAGCAGGACCCTGAGCTTCCGGTTGCTTGCCATTTCAACACTCCCCCCTGCTCTCATGCTCACATCTCTGTCCTGGGATTGCTGCAGTGTTCCAGTGAACATCAACGCAAGCTCGAGGAACAGCATCTCATCTACCGATTAGGCACACTACAGCCTGCCGGACTGAACATTGAGTTCAATAATTTCAGAGCATGACAGCCCCCCATTTTACTTTCATTTTTAGTTATTTTTTCTTCCCTTTTTTTTACATTCTTTTTTACATTTTTTACAATCTTTTTTTTGCATTTATTTCATTTCATCTTAGTTTGTTCAGTTTGCTTACCCACTGTTTTTTTTTCAGGTTTGGACTTGCTGCTGTTCAATATTCAGTGTATTAACACCTAATCTGTACTAATGCTTTGTCTTTCAACACACTATTAACATATTGTTTGCCTTTGCTCCATGACCTTTTGGTCAGCTATGTGGCCTGGTCCAATCTTGACCTCCTTTGTTATCTCTTGCCCCACCCCCACCTCACCTACTTATAACCTGTGACTTTTCTAATATTTGTCAGTTCCGAAGAAGGGTCACTGACCCGAAACGTTAACTCTGCTTCTCTTTTCACAGATGCTGCCAGACCTGCTGAGTGGTTCCAGCATTTCTTGTTTTTATTTCAGATTTCCAGCATCTGCAGTATTTTGCTTTTATTATTGTTCTAATACTTTCTCCCTCATTTATTTATCTAGCTTCCACTTAAATGCATCTATGCTATTAGCCTCAACCACTCCATGTATAGCAAATTCCACATTCTTACCACCTTCTGGGTAGAGAAGTTTCTCCTGAATTTCTTATTGGATGTGTGAGTGACCATCTTGTACTTATGACCCCCAGGTTTGGGCTTCCCCACAAGTGAAAACATCTTCCCATCATACTTTTAAAGACTTCTATCAGGTCACCACTCAGTCTTTTTTTTCTAGAGGAACATAGTTCGTGATATTTATGGGAAAGTGGGGAGAGTACCAGGTGAATGTCAACTGCTGGAAAACCCGAAAATATAGGAAAGACCGAGGTCCTGTAGAATTTAACTGCAGGACCTCATTTGAATTTTTGTACTCCGTTTCCCACATGGCAGCTAGCCAGCCTTTCAATTTGTATTCGTGTATAATGCCTATTTGTAGCTTTATTTAGATAGAGTGCAAGGCAACTCTGTGTCCGCTGATTGAGGGTTGTACTTTGTTTAGGATTCATTTTCTTTAATTACACTTAGTATTTCCGACCCATATTTTCAAAAATTCTATGCACCCAGTAGCAAAAAATGTATTTTTTGAAACTGTTCCTGCTGGTGGCTCTTAACATACACAAACAGAGCTGTGATATTTGGTCACGTGCGTTACGCATATTTATGTTAATAACCTCAGCACCTTGTTTGTGCTGCCAAATCTCTGCTAGAGTAGATTCAACATTTACTTCTCCACATTCTGGAGGAAACCTGGCTTGGAACCTCCACAAGCCTTGCTTTTTATACTCCTGTCACACTCGTACCTGTACGACGTAAGCAGATGTGTGGCTTCACTCCATTTCACTGTCAGCTTTTCATCTTCACTCTGTATCTTTAGGAGCTAGTGTGTACCAGTAACACAAAATGTTGTTGTAGACTTTAAAATAGCACAGGAGGAGGCCATTTGGCCCATCATACTTATTTCAGCTCTCTGAAAGAACTGTCTACTTAATTCCATTCGTCTGCCCTTTGGCAGGCCATTTCATATTTGCCTTTTTCAAATAGTTAACCACTTCCTTTTTAAATGCTACTTTAGATTCTGCTTTCACTATTGTTGGATAGGGCCTTTCATGCCTTAAAAATCTTATGCAATTAAAAAGAAATCGCCTAATTCCACCCCCCAACCCCCTCCCCCCAACTGTTTTGGCAGTGAAAATAAATTCCTCTTCTTTGGCCTCCTTGTCTCAAGAGACAATGGATAAGTGCCTGGAGGTGGTCCGTGGTTTGTGGAGCAGCACCTGGAGTGGCTATAAAGGGCAATATTAGAGTGACAGACTCCTCCACAGGTGTTGCAGATAAAATTGGTTGTCAGGGCTGTTACACAGTTGGTTCTCCCCTTGCGCTTCTGTCTTTTTTCCTGCCAACTGCTAAGTCTCTTCGACTCGCCACACATTAGCCCCGCCTTTATGGCTGCCCGCCAGCTCTGGCGATCGCTGGCAACTGACTCCCACGACTTGTGATCAGTGTCATAGGACTTCATGTCGCATTTGCAGACGTCTTTAAAGCGGAGACTTGGACGGCCGGTGAGTCTGATACCAGTGGCGAGCTCGCTGTACAATGTGTCGTTGGGGATCCTGCCATCTTCCATGCGGCTCACATGGCCAAGCTATCTCGAGCGCCGCTACTCAGTAGGGTGTATATGCTGGGGATGTTGGCCGCCTCGAGGACTTCTGTGTTGGAGATACGGTCCTGCCACCTGATGCCAAGGATTATTCGGAGGCAGCGAAGATGGAATGAATTGAGACGTCGCTCTTGGCTGACGTACGTTGTCCAGGCCTCGCTGC
Source organism: Heterodontus francisci (assembly GCF_036365525.1). Classification (NCBI taxonomy): domain Eukaryota; kingdom Metazoa; phylum Chordata; class Chondrichthyes; order Heterodontiformes; family Heterodontidae; genus Heterodontus; species Heterodontus francisci. The sequence continues at coordinate 44,776,402 of NC_090372.1, forward strand.
CATAGAGCAAGGTACTGAGGACACAGGCTTTTGTGTTCCGTGTCCATGTGCCATTTTCCCACACTCTCTTGGCCAGTCTGGACATAGCAGTGGAAGCCTTTTCCATGCGCTTGCTGATTTCTGCATTGAGAGACAGGTTACTGGTGATAGTTGAGCCTAGATAGGTGAACTCTTGAACCACTTCCAGAGCGTGGTCGCCGATATTGATGGAAGGAGCATTTCTGACGTCCTGTCCCATGATGTTCGTTTTCTTGAGGCTGATGGTTAGGCCAAATTTGTTGCAGGCAGCCGCAAACCTGTGGATGAGACTCTGCAGACACTCTTCAGTGTGAGATGTTAAAGCAGCATCGTCAGCAAAGAGGAGTTCCCTGATGAGGACTTTCCGTACTTTGGTCTACACTCTTAGACGGGCAAGGTTGAACAACCTGCCCCCTGATCTTGTGTGGAGGAAAATTCCTTCTTCTGAAGACTTGAACGCATGTGAGAGCAGCAGGGAGAAGAAAATCCCAAACAGTGTGGGTGCGAGAACACAGCCCTGTTTCACGCCACTCAGGATAGGAAAGGGGTCTGATGAGGTGCCACTATGCTGAATTGTGCCTTTCATATTGTCATGGAATGAGGTGATGATACTTAGTAGCTTTGGTGGGAATCCGATCTTTTCTAGTAGTCTGAAGAGACCACGTCTGCTGATGAGGTCAAAGGCTTTGGTGAGATCAATGAAAGCAATGTAGAGGGGCATCTGTTGTTTGCGGCATTTCTCCTGTATCTGATGAAGGGAGAACAGCATGTCAATGGTGGATCTCTGCACAAAAGCCACACTGTGCCTCAGGGTATACGCACTTGGCAAGCTTCTGGAGCCTGTTTAAAGCGACTCGAGGAAAGACTTTCCCCACTATGCTGAGCAGGGAGATTCCGCGGTAGTTTTTGCAGTCACCGCGGTCACCTTTGTTTTTATAGCGGGTGATGATATTGGCATCGCGCATGTCCTGAGGTACTGCTCCCTCGTCCCAGCACAGGCATAGCAGTTCATGTAGTGCTGAGAGTATAGCAGGCTTGGAATTCTTGATTATTTCAGGGGTAATGCCGTCCTTCCCAGGGGCTTTAACGCTGGCTAGAGAATCAATGGCATCACTGAGTTCCGATTTTGTTGGCTGTACGTCCAGCTCATCCATGACTGGTAGAGGCTGGGCTGCATTGAGGGCGGTCTCAGTGACAACATTCTCCCTGGAGTACAGTTCTCTGTAGTGCTCCATCCAGCGGTCCATTTGCTTGCGTTGGTCAGTGATTGTGTCCCCTGATTTAGATTTGAGGGGGGCAATCTTCTTGATGGTTGGCCCAAAAGCGCTCTTAATGCCATCATACATTCCTCTGATGTTTCCGGTGTCTGAGACCAGCTGAATATGACTGTATAGGTGTTGCCAGTAGTCATTTGCGCAGCGCCTGGCTGTTCTTTGTGTAGTGCTTCTGGCTGCTTTAAGAGCTACGGATGTTAACTCGCTGGGGGCTTTCTTGTAGTTCAGCAGTGCAATATGCTTAGCGGCTATGACAGGTTCCAGCTCTTCAAAATGAGATTGAAACCAGTCTGCATTTCTCTTCACACGTTTGCCATTGGTGGTCAAAGCTGACTCATAGATGGCGTCTCTGATGTGGGCCCACTTGGTCTCAGCATTCCCTGTGGAAGTGTTTTGAAGGGCTTTTACAAGTGAATTTAGAAACTTATGTGACAGCTGTGGATAAGAAATTCTGCTCGTGTTGATGCGCGGGTGGCCCTTCTGCTTGGAGTGATGCAGCTTCTTTGGTTTGAGTCTAACCTTGCTGCACACCAGGGAGTGGTCAGTGTCGCAGTCCGCGTGTGACTTGAACACTGTTTAAGGAGGCTCGCCTTGTGACGATGAGGTCCAGCTGGTGCCAACGACGTGATCTTGGGTGCCTCCATGAAACCTGGTGACAGGGTTTAGTGTGAAAAAACGAGTTGGTGATGCAGAGGTTATGATAGGTACACAACTCAAGCAGTCTCTGTCCATTCTCATTCATCTTTCCAACACCATAGCGCCCAAGACAGGAGGGCCATGAGTCATGGTCAGCCCCAACCCTGGCCTTAAAGTCCCCCAGCAGGAACAGGTGTTCGGTGTTGGGGATGCTACTAATATTATGGAGTTCCTCGTAGAACTGGTCTTAGTAGCTTCAGGTGGGGAGCAGAGTGTTGGAGCATAGATGCTGAGTAGGTGTACTGGACCAGTGGTGGTGAGCAATCGGATGGACAGTATGCGTTCTGAGCCATTTGAGGGAGGCTCTATCATGCTGAGCAAGGAGTTTCTGATGGCGAAGCTCACTCCATGCTGTCTTGGTTCTTCAGGATCCCTACCCTGCTAGAAGAAGGTATAGTCTTGCTCTGTTCGAGATCCACTCGCAGGGAGGCGTGTCTCCTGAAGAGCTGCAATGTCGACATTGAGTCTACTGAGCTCGTTGTTAATGATGACGGTCTTCCAAGAATCGTTGATTTGTGTAAGGTCTTCCGACAGGCCAGGACACACAGTTCTGACGTTCCAGCTTGCAAAACGAAGGGCTGGTACCTTCTTTCCTTTTTTCGTGCTGTTTGGTGCGGTGTTGCAGTCCACTTTTCGGGCAATGACCCTGAGCTGTAAGCACCCATTGAAGCAGGTGGACTGTGGTGGGACAGAACCTTATTGACTGGGGGCTGCCCGGTTTGAGGTGGGCAGTAGCTGTCTAGTGAGGTGCGATGACCAAATTAATGCTTAATAATTAACAATTTAACTTCATTAGCTGCTCACTAATTAGTGGAAACAATTTTTCCCAATTTTAACTCATCTAAACCAATCATTTTAAACACTTCTATTATCTTTTCTTGAATTCCTTTGATTTGAAGAAACCCACCCCATTTCTCTAGTCTCCTCATAAGTAAAACCCCCTGTCCCTGATATCATCTTAGTTGAATCTCTTCTACACCTATATCATGTTTTTGACATCTTCCCTAAAGTATGATGTCCAAAACTGAACATAATCTAACTTCAGCATTGACCCTGGTTCAATGAGGAGTGCAGGAGAGCATGCCAGGAGCAGCACCAGATACACCTAAAAATGAAATGCCAATCCAGTGAATGTACAATACAGGACTGTGTACATGCTGAACAGCAGAAACATGATGCTTGGACAGAGCTAAGCAATCCCAAAGCCAACGTATCAGATCGAACCTCTGCAATCCTGCACATCCAGTCGTTAATGGTGGTGACCAATTAAACAACTAGCGATGAGGACTGCCGATGAGGGAGCCCAGCACGTCCCTGCAAAGGATTTACAATTATCTGCAGCCAGAAGTGCCTAGTGGATGATCCATTTCAGTCTCCCTTTGAGGTCCCCAGATGCCAGTCTTAAGCCAATTCGATTCACTCCACATAATATCAAGAAATGGCTGAAGTCCCTGGATGCAGCAAAGGCTATGGGCCTTGACAACATCCCAGCTGTACTGCTGAAGACTTGTAGCTCTACTGGATCAGCTTGGCTAGGGGCATGGCTAATTCTGGAGCACAACACTGGCATCTACCCGACAATGTGGAAAATTGCCCAAGTATGTCCTGTCCATAACAAGGAACATAAATCCAATTGGGCCAATTACTGCCCCATCAGTCTTCTGTCAATCATCAGCAAAGTGATGGAAGGTATTGTTGACAGTACTATCAAGCGGCACTTACTCAGCAATAACATGCTCACCGATGCTCAGTTTGTGTTCTGCCAGGGCCACTCAGCTCCAGGCCTCATCACAGCCTTGATCAAAACTTGGACGAAAAGAACTAAATTGCACAGGTGAGGTGAGATTGACTGGCTTTGACATCAAGATAGCATCAAGGAGCCCCTAGTAAAATTGAATCGGGGGGAGGGGGGAGGTGGGGGGAACTCTCGGCTGGTTGGCGTTTTACCAAGCACAAAGGAAGACGGTTATGGTTGTTGGAGGCCAATCATCTCAGCCCCAGGACATCACCCCTGGAGTTCCTCAGGCTGTGTCTTAGGCCCAACCATCTTCAGCTGCTTCATCAATGACCTTCCCTCCATCATAAGGTCAGAAGTGGGGATGTTCACTGATGATTGCACTGCGTTCAGTTTCATTCACAACTCCTTAGATAGTGAAGCAGTCCGTGCCCACATGCAGCACAACCTAGACCACATTAGTGCTTGGATGATGCGTGATGCAAATATTACTTGCCACTTAAGTGCCAGGCAATGACCGCGTCCAACGAGAGAATCTAAGTATTGCCCCTTGACGTTCAATGGCACTGTCATCGTTGAATCACCCACCATCAACATCCTTGGGGTTACCATTGACCAGAAACTTAACTGGACCAGCCATGTAAGTACTGTGGCTGCAAGAGTGTGTTAGAGGGTGGGGATTCTGCGGCGAGAAACTCACCACCTGACTCCCCAAAGCCTGTCTACCATCGACAAGACACAAGTCAAGTGTGATGGAATACTCTCCACTTGCCTGGATGAGTGCAGCTCCAACAACACTCAAGAAGCTCAACACCATCCAGGACAAAGCAGCCTGCTTGATTGGCATCCCATCCACCACCTTAGCATTCACTGCCTCCACCACTGCCGCACAGTGGCAGCAGTGTGTACTATATACAAGATGTACTGCAGCAACTCGCCAAGCTTCCTTTGACAGTACCTTCCAAACCCACGACCTCTACCACCTAGAAGAACAGGGGCAGCAGACGCAATGGAACACTACCACCTGCAAGTTCCCCTCCAAGCCGCGCGCCATTCTGACTTGGAACCATATTGCCGTTACTTCACTGTCATTTGGTCAAAATCTTGGAACTGCCTTCTTAACAGCACTGTGGGTGTACACCACATGGACTGCAGCGGTTCAAGAAGGTAGCTCACCAGCACCTTCTCAAGGGCAATTAGAGATGGGCAATAAATGCCGGCCTAGCCAGCGACACTCGCATCCCATGAATGAATTTTTTTTTAAAACTGCCTTCTAACCAAAGTTTTGTACAGATTTACCATTGATTTTCTTGCTTTTATACTGTGTGCCTTCTTGTTAAAACCAAGGATCCAAGATTCTTTTTTTGAGCAGTTAGCAAATTGTCCTCCTATTAAGATTTGTACATCTGAACCCCTAAGGTGGCCATTTTTATACTGCTTTGTAACATTTTACTATTTTAGTACATGATGCTTATTAATCTTTCCAAAAATGTGTCTCACCTCAGTTTGCACCATTTAAAATTTCACCTGGCATTTAGTTGCCTAACCTACTTCACCTGTTGCTCCCTTTCTGAAGTTGTTTACAGTCGTCTTCACAGTTAACTGCACTGCCTATTTGTGGGTTCTCTGCACATTTTGATGTTATACAGATTGCATAAGAATGTTTGAAAGATTGTGGTTAGAGCCTCTGCTATTTCCTCTCTTCATCATACAGTACAAAGAGAACAAAGAACAAAGAAAATTACAGCACAGGAACAGGCCCTTCGGCCCTCCAAGCCTGCCCCGATCCAGATCCTCTATCTAAACATGTCGCCTATTTTCTAAGGGTCTGTATCTCTTTGCTTCCTGCCCATTCATGTATCTGTCTAGATACATCTTAAAAGACGCTATCGTGCCCGCGTCTACCACCTCTGCTGGCAACGCGTTCCAGGCACCCACCACCCTCTGCGTAAAGAACGTTCCACGCATATCCCCCCTAAACTTTTCCCCTCTCACTTTGAACTCATGACCCCTAGTAATTGAATCCCCCACTCTGGGGAAAAAGCTTCTTGCTATCCACCTTGTCTATACCTCTCATGATTTTGTACACCTCAATCAGGTCCCCCCTCAACCTCCGTCTTTCTAATGAAAATAATCCTAATCTACTCAACCTCTCTTCATAGCTAGCGCCCTCCATACCAGGCAACATCCTGGTGAACCTCCTCTGCACCCTCTCCAAAGCATCTACATCCTTTTGGTAATGTGGCGACCAGAACTGCACGCAGTATTCCAAATGTGGCCGAACCAAAGTCTTATACAACTGTAACATGACCTGCCAACCCTTGTACTCAATACCCCGTCCGATGAAGGAAAGCATGCCGTATGCCTTCTTGACCACTCTATTGACCTGCGTTGCCACCTTCATGGAACAATGGACCTGAACACCCAACTCTCTCTGTACATCAATTTTCCCCAGGACTTTTCCATTTACTGTATAATTCACTCTTGAATTGGATCTTCCAAAATTCATCACCTCGCATTTGCTCTGATTGAACTCCATCTGCCATTTCTCTGCCCAACTCTCCAATCTATTTATATATTTATATTCTGCTGTATTCTCTGACAGTCCCCTTCACTATCTGCTACTCCACCAATCTTAGTGTCGTCTGCAAACTTGCTAATCAGACCACCTATACTTTCCTCCAAATCATTTATGTATATCACAAACAACAGTGGTCCCAGCACGGATCCCTGTGGAACACCACTGGTCACACGTCTCCATTTTGAGAAACTCCCTTCCACTGCTACTCTCTGTCTCCTGTTGCCCAGCCAGTTCTTTACCCATCTAGCTAGTACACCCTGGACCCCATGCGACTTCACTTTCTCCATCAGCCTACCATGGGGAACCTTATCAAACGCCTTACTGAAGTCCATGTATATGACATCTACAGCCCTTCCCTCATCAATCAACTTTGTCACTTCCTCAAAGAATTCTATTAAGTTGGTAAGACATGACCTTCCCTGCACAAAACCATGTTGCCTATCACTGATAAGCCCATTTTCTTCCAAATGGGAATAGATCCTATCCCTCAGTATCTTCTCCAGCAGCTTCCCTACCACTGACGTCAGGCTCACCGGTCTATAGTTACCTGGATTTTCCCTGCTACCCTTCTTAAACAAGGGGACAACATTAGCAATTCTCCAGTCCTCCGGGACCTCACCCGTGTTTAAGGATGCTGCAAAGATATCTGTTAAGGCCCCAGCTATTTCCTCTCTCGCTTCCCTCAGAAACCTGGGATAGATCCCTTCCGGACCTGGGGACTTGTCCACCTTAATGCCTTTTAGAATACCCAACACTTCCTCCCTCCTTATGCCGACTTGACCTAGAGTAATCAAACATCTGTCCCTAACCTCAACATCCGTCATGTCCCTCTCCTCGGTGAATACTGATGCAAAGTACCCATTTAGAATCTCACCCATTTTCTCTGACTCCACGCATAACTTTCCTCCTTTGTCCTTGAGTGGGCCAATCCTTTCTCCAGTTACCCTCTTGCTCCTTATATATGAATAAAAGGCTTTGGGATTTTCCTTAACCCTGTTTGCTAAAGATATTTCATGACCCCTTTTAGCCCTTTTAATTCCTCGTTTCAGATTGGTCCTACATTCCCGATATTCTTTCAAAGCTTCGTCTTTCTTCAGCCTCCTAGACCTTATGTATGCTTCCTTTTTCCTCTTAGCTAGTCTCACAATTTCACCTGTCATCCATGGTTCCCTAATCTTGCCATTTCTATCCCTCATTTTCACAGGAACATGTCTCTCCTGCACGCTAATCAACCTCTCTTTAAAAGCCTCCCACATATCAAATGTGGATTTACCTTCAAACAGCTGCTCCCAATCTACATTCCCCAGCTCCTGCCGAATTTTGGTATAGTTGGCCTTCCCCCAATTTAGCACTTCCTTTGGGACCACTCTCGTCTTTGTCCATGAGTATTCTAAAACTTACGGAATTGTGATCACTATTCCCAAAGTAGTCCCCTACTGAAACTTCAACCACCTGGCCGGGCTCATTCCCCAACACCAGGTCCAGTATGGCCCCTTCCCGAGTTGGACTATTTACATACTGCTCTAGAAAACCCTCCTGGATGCTCCTTACAAATTCTGCTCCATCTGGACCTCTAACACTAACTGAATCTCAGTCAATGTTGGGAAAATTAAAATCTCCCATCACCACCACCCTGTTGCTCCTACATCTTTCCATAATCTGTTTACATATTTGTACCTCTATCTCACGCTCGCTGTTGGGAGGCCTGTAGTACAGCCCCAACATTGTTACCGCACCCTTCCTATTTGAGTTCTGCCCATATTGCCTCACTGCTCGAGTCCTCCATAGTGCCCTCCTTCAGCACAGCTGTGATATCCTCTTTGACCAGTACTGCAACTCCTCCACCCCTTTTACCTCCCTCTCTATCCCGCCGGAAGCATCGATATCCTGGGATATTTAGTTGCCAATCATGCCCTTCCCTCAACCAAGTCTCAGTAATAGCAATAACATCATACTCCCAGGTACTAATCCAGGCCCTAAGTTCATCTGTCTTACCTACTACACTTCTTGCATTAAAACAAATGCACCTCAGACCACCAGTCCCTTTGCGTTCATCATCTGCTCCCTGTCTACTCTTTCCCTTAGTCCCGCTGACTTCATTATCTAGTTCCTTACAGGCTTTAGTTACTACCTCTTTACTGTCCACTGACCTCTTCATTTGGTTCCCATCCCCCTGCCACATTAGTTTAAACCCTCCCCAAAAGCGTTAGCAAAAGCGCCCCCATGGTATGGTAGGATGCATGCCATCAGGGCCCATTACCTGTTTTTGAAAATTTTCAGTACCTTTTCCTTACCTACAGTTATCCAATCTAATTGCTGAACCTCATTTATCTGTGTGTTTATATAATATATATGTTTATACCTTTCCATTAATTTCTATTTATCTATATCTCTCATTTCTTTTTTATTTCTAAAGCAGCTTCCGATCCATGCCATTTAAAACCATATGCCATAATTTAATGAACAACTCTCCTAACTGCACCTTATCAAATACCTATGGCAAATCCATATACACAACAATAACAACATTTCTTTCGGCAATGTAGCAGAGAGCTCTGTTAGATTTGTCAGACATGGTTTGCTTTTAATCAATATTGGTGTTCTTAACTAACCCATGTCTTTTCAGGTGAATATTAACTTTATTTCATATTATGGCTGCTAGAACTTCACTTGCTACTGAAACAAATGCCATCAGGGCCCATTGCCTGCTAGAGCAAATTTTTGCTTCCTACTTTCTTATCTCATTCAATCTAGTTGTTCTGCCTCTTCCTCTTGTATCCTTTCATTCCAACTTCAACTCTCTGCTATGAAAACTACTAATTTAGTATCTTCCCATAATCCTTCATTAGATTTCCTTTCTCCTGTCTCATTGTCCCTGCTTTTTCTTGAACAATTCTTTTACTTTGTTCGGTACCTTCCTTTACCCTTTCTAAGCTTTTTCTTCCACTCTACATTTTCTATATATGGCTTGATTTTCAATTGTATTATTGGGGCCCTAAATTTGTCATTTGCCTCTTAGTCTTTTTTTAATTTCTCTACTTGGCCAAGGAGTAGTAGTTTCTGTTCCACCAGTTTGAGAAATATGTCGAGTCTTTACCCTAATCATCTCCTGTTTGAACATTGTTTCCCATTGATTCTGCACTAAGTCAGCAATTTTTCTTTGTGGACTGGTTCTCTTACTGAAACTAGCTTTTTTTCAGTCAATTTCATATATCTCCATGTTTTCTCCCTCAAATTTTAAGTAATTATTCAAATTTTAATTATTTATATGTCTGCTGTTTTCTCTATTTCCCTACGGTTCCATTAGCCATTTGCCGACTTCATTTCTTAGAACTAGATTCAACATTGTCTCTTCCCTAGTTACTGAGTTACAAGTTTTTATCTTTCCCCATCCCATTACTATAAAGATGATGGGCTTCAGACCTAAACCTACTCCCATTCTGCTTTGAAATGGGCTGTGAGAAAACATGACATTTACATTCATCCCCTCCTCCCACCAGATAACTTTTTGCTGTTCAGGACTTCTGGCACGGATGAAGACACTCTATGTGGAGAATTACAGGTGTACATCCTCTCTGTAATTCACCATCCAACTATTATTATATCAGCACACTGCTACTTTGGTTGCTCATTGTTTTATTTTTTTATTTAGAGATACAGCACTGAAACAGGCCCTTCGGCCCAACGAGTCTGTGCCGACCAACAACCACCCATTTATACTAACCCTACAGTAATCCCATATTCCCTACCACTTTACCTACACTAGGGGCAATTTACAATGGCCAATTTACCTATCACCTGCAAGTCTTGGTTGTGGGAGGAAACCGGAGCACCCGGCGAAAACCCACGCAGACACAGGGAGAACTTGCCAACTCTGCACAGGCAGTACCCAGAATCGAACCCGGGTCCCTGGAGCTGTGAGGCTGCAGTGCTAACCACTGCGCCACTGTGCCACCCTTTGTGGTTTTGGAAAGTCCAAGGACATTAGTGTAAACAAGACCTGGAGGCCATCACGAGGGAATCCACGCATGACTAGGCATGCTAATCATTGGGGCTTCATGTGGACAGTTAATGTCTTGCAGATAAAAATGGACATTGACGCTGGTCCCTCCCCCTCAGTGATAAATGATTAAAACCAATTCTGGCTTCTTGTGTGTTTTTGGTGACAATATCCAAAAACACTTAACAGTTTCCACATGTACGCTAACGTTATCCAGCTGTACCTCACCACCACTTCTCTTGAACCCTCCATTATCTCTGAATTGTTGGACTCCTTGTCTGACTTTCAGTACTGGATGAGCAAAAATTTCCTCCAACCAGATATTGGGAAGACTGAAGCCATTGTTATCGGTCCCTGCCACAAACTCTGCTCCCTAGTCATCGACTGCATCCCTCTTCCTGGAAACTGTCTGAGGCTGAGCCAAGCTCTTGACCCCAAGGTGAGCTTCTGACAACAAATCCACACTATCACTAAGAGCGCCTGTTTTCATCTCTGTAACATTGCCTGACTGTGCTCCTGCTTCAGCTCATCTGCTGCAGAAACCCTCATTCCATCCTTTGTTACCTCTGGACTTGACTATTCCAATTCACTCCTGGCTGGCCTCCCATTTTTTACCCTTTGTAAACTTGAGATCATCAAACTCTGCTGCCCATGTTCTAATTCATAAGAAGGCCTGTTCACCCATCATCCCTGTGCTCGCTGACCTACTTTGGCTCCGGGTTAAACAAAACCTCAATTTTAGAATTCTCATCCTTGTTTCCAAATTGCACCATTGCCTCACCCCTCTCTATCTTTGAAATCTCATTCAGCCCCACAACCCTCTGAGATATCTGTACAACTCCAATTCTGGCCTCTTGAGCATTCCCGATTTTAATCGCTCCACCATTGGTGGCTGTGCCATCAGCTACCAAGGCTGTAAGCTCTGGAATACCCTCCCTGAACATCTCACTCTCTACCTCTCTTTCCTCTTTTAAGATGCTATTTAAAACCTACTTTTACCAAGCTTTTGTTCTTCTGGCCTTGTATCTCTTTATGTGGCTCAGTATCAAATCTTGTTTGATGCTTCTGTGAAGCATCTGAGGACATTTTGTTACATTCAAGGTATAAATACAAGCTGTTGCTGTTGTAATGTGTTAACAAGTTGGATAAACCATCTAGTAGTCATAAATGGAATTGATATATCAACACCATGGCCCCCAAAAATCTGTGAAACCTTCCCTGCAGTGCTGGAGTGGGGCAGCATTTGATCTCTGCTCCTGAATTATCATGTGGTGCTTGCTTTGGGGTGTGCATGTTACAGTAATTTGTTTCCTGCATCTCCTTTGATCTGCCCAAGGTGTTGATGACCATTTGCAATGCAAGATTATTGATGTCACCTGAACATAACCATGCTCTGGAACTGTTTACGTAGCCTTGTCTGCTTTGTCAACTGCCTTCCCATTTTCAATAATCACCTCTTTGGTGCGTTCAATTCCTCATTCCCCATGATTGTGTGGTGTATCCCTTTTTTATATTTATTCTTGGGATGTGAGCATCACTGGCAATGCCAGCATTTATTGCCCGTCTCTAATTGCTTTTGAGCAGGTGGTGGTGAGCCACCTTGAACCGCTGCAGTACAAATAGTGTAGGTGCACCCTCAGTGCTGTTAAAAAGGGAGTTCCAGGATTTTGATTCAGTGACAGTAAAGGAACTGTGATATAATTCCAAGTCAGGATGGTGTGTGGATTGGAGTGGAACTTGCAGATGGTAGTGTTTCCATGCCTCTGCTGTCCTTGTCCTTCTTGGTGGTAGAGGTCACAGCTTTGGAAGGTGCTGTCAAAGGAAACTTGCCGAGTTTCTGCAGTGCACCTTATCGATGGTACATACTGCTGCTATTGTGTGCCAGCGCTGGAGGGAGTGAATGTTTAAGGTGGTGGATGGGGTGCTGATCAAGCAGGCTGCTTTGTCTTGGATGATGTTGAACTTTGAGTTGTTGGAGCTGCACTCATCCAGTATTCCATCACACTCCTGACTTGTGCCTTTAGATGATGGACAGGCATTGTGTGATCAGGAGCTGAGTTACTCACTGCTGAATTCCCAGTCTCTGACCTGCTCTTGTAGCCATGGTATTTATATGGCTGCTCCAGTTAAGTTTCTGGTCATTGGTAACTTCCAGGATGTTAATATTGAGGGGAATTCAGAGATGGTAATATTGTTGAATGTCAAAGGTTAGACTCTGTATTGTTGGAGACGGTCATTGCCTAGCACTTGTGCAGCACGAATGTTACTTGCCACTTATCAGCCTAAGCCTGGACATTGTTCAGGTTTTGCTGGATGCGGGCACTGACTGCATCAGTATCCAAGAAGTTGCGAATGGCACTGAACAATGTGCAATCGTCAGCAAACATCCCTACTTCTGACCTTATATTGAAAAGGTGAAGCAACTGAAGATGGTTGGGCCTAGGAGACTGCGCTGAGGAATTTTTGCAGTGATGTCCTGGGGCTGAGATGATTGAGCTCCAAAACCACTACTTCATTTCCTTGTTACAAAGCATTTTGACATGTCTTCTTGCACATGAATAGTACTGTATAAATGTTTGTTACAGTACTTGTTGCTTCCTCAATGATACCTTCCTATGTCTAAAGAAGGTTGCTACCTGTGTAAGTAGCTACAGATGCCATTTACTGATAGCAAATTATGACAAACTGACATGCGGAATTTACAAACTTGTCTGTTGATACCACCTTACTGTTGAATCAGGCCTCATCATGCTGTTCCACAAGCTGTTTTCTGGAGAATTATGTTGACTTAGTTGTGCCCTTAAAATACAGCAAAGCTGTGTACTAGCTGCAGACATTTCTGGGACAGGATCATAGTTCTTGCTTTTAGCACATCAGAAATAGGAACTGGAGTGTGCTGTATGGTCCCTCGAGCCTGCTCCACCATTCAGAAGATCATGGCTGAACAGCTACATCAATTGCACTTGCCCTATCCACATGTCCCTTGATTCTCTTAGTGCCCAAAAATCTATCGATCTCAGTCTTGATTATACTCAACGAATTAGCATCTGCAGCCCTCTGGGATAGAGAATTCCAAAGATTCCCTACCCTCTAAAGAAATTTCTCCTCATCTCAGTCTTAAATGGCTGGCCCCTTATCCTGAAACTATGACCACTAGTTCTGGACTCTCCAGCTAGGGGAAACAGTCAATCCGCATCTATCCTTTCAAATCCTCTCCAAATTTTATATGTTTCAATGAAATCACGCCTCATTCTCCTAAACGCCTCCTCTTCTAAGCTGCTAGCTGGGAATGCTATTTAGTTAAACTTGTTTTGTTTTCAGTCGAGATTTCAATGTCAAGCTGGGAAGTGCAGCAAGTCAGGTTGAAGGTGCTACGTTAAACTCAGCAGCAGAGTTGCCAGCTGTGGTTGGACGCATTCCTGGAGGTTTCATTGCAAACCTCCAACTCCCCATTCCAGTCAAACAGCATTTTTTCCATCGCCAATATTTCTTTTACTAATAAATTTAAGTGTCCAAAGAAAATGGGCAAAAGCACTTTTTTAATGCCACTGTGACTACTTCTGGGCTGCTTGCAGCGGTGTTCAGGAGATTATTCTTTAATTCCTGGAGATTCCAGGATAATCCTGTCGGATTGGCAACAGTACCCAGCAGGCTTGCCAACAAAAATAAACATTCTGGTTAACTTTGTTCGAGGTGAGAGCAATTAGTCAGTGCAATTCCATGTGTTGCGCACCGTCAGCCCTGAAACAGAGTAAAGCTTCTGCTACTCTTCCCGACAGCAATTGCATTGGGCTACTAGTTTAATAACAGTGCTGAGCTGAATTGTTTTACTTACTGAAGTCCTGCTGCTGAAAATGAGCAGTAATGCAGCCATTCTTCTGCTAGGTCCAAAAAGTACTCTTAACTTGTGGTAACCTCTGCCATCAGGAGAGAATGTAGCTGTATCTTGTATATCGCAGTGATCACTGCTACTACTTATGGGAAAATATTTCTCTTTTATTTATTTAGAGATACAGCACTGAAACAGGCCCTTCGGCCCACCAAGTCTGTGCCGACCAACAACCACCCATTTATACTAATCCTACATTAACCCCATATTCCCTACCATATCTCCACCATTCTCCTATCACCTACCTACACTAGGGGCAATTTACAATGGCCAATTTACCTATCAACCTGCAAGTCTTTGGCTGTGGGAGGAAACCGGAGCACCCAGCAGAAACACACGCGGTCACAGGGAGAACTTGCAAACTCCGCACAGGCAATGCCCAGAACTGAACCCGGGTCGCTGGAGCTGTGAGGCTGCGGTGCTAACCACTGCCCCACTGTGCCGCCCTCTGTACTTATGTTTTTGAGATGGGTAGTTCAGTGAGAGGCACTGTTTCAAAATGTACTACTCACAAATTAATTTGAGTTTTAGAATTATGAAGTATCCCTCAAATATTTGTAAAAAGGAAATAAGAAAAGTATTGGGTTGGCCACGTACCTTCGTGTAGCCAACTGCTTCCTGCTTTCTTTGGAGGGGAGCAGCCCAGTTAGGAGGTGCTGCCTCACTTGATGGTCAGTGTTTTCTCAAAGTAATGCTCATGACGAATTAAGTCAACCGTACCACTTTTCAGAAACTTAAGACATCCAAAAATCTCATTCACTTCACCTATGAATGATGCACGTTGTATTAGCACAGTGTATGAGGGTGGAGAGGTATATTGTTAATGTTAACATTTATCCCAGTTTTTTTTTTAATGGCGTGCTTTGATGGGGGGAGTAAAGGCGTACTGTTTGTAAGCTTGAGGAAAGAATTGACCATATTGGTGTGCCCCTAACCCCATGAAATGAACATTATGAAATCAGTCTAAAGTGGTGAAAATTGCATGGCTGTATAACTGATGGTCATTTACCTTTTACATTGTAGATTGAGCCCTATCCATTAAATATTACCATCATATATTGTTGTCAGGATGT
Source organism: Heterodontus francisci (assembly GCF_036365525.1). Classification (NCBI taxonomy): domain Eukaryota; kingdom Metazoa; phylum Chordata; class Chondrichthyes; order Heterodontiformes; family Heterodontidae; genus Heterodontus; species Heterodontus francisci. The sequence goes on from NC_090372.1 coordinate 44,791,668, forward strand.
GGGTGACACTGGCAAGACTACATTTTTTTTTTTATCTGTCCCCAGTTGTCCTGAGAAAGTGTTTGTCATGATATGATTTTGTTTAAAAATCAGAGTGGCCTACATTAGGAAGCAGCCACATAATATGGGACTGAGAATCATGTGCAGTCCAGATCAGGTAAGGTGGCAGATTCCTTCCTGAAAAACATTAGTAATTCAGTTGGGTTTGGACAGCATTCTGGCAGGTTTACGACCAGTTTTTCTGGTGCCGACTCACAAATTACCAGGTTTATTAAGCTCACTTTCACAATTTGCCATGATGGGATTTGGTCTTTACATTCTTTGTCCTATCCCATGATCTTTATGTTACTGTACCTATCTAATAAAATTGAAAGCTGGGGGCAGTTCTAAATGTAAACTAAAGATATCTGTCAATACAAATGACCCAAAATGATTGTAGTTGTTTTTGATGGATCTGGGCAGTGTGCTAGAATGCAACCGTTTACACCTCTACGACTGCAGTTTGAATCCAGTTCAGTTAAAGATCCTCCAAATAAGTAGCTGATGATCAATCTACTGCAACCCTTTGAAGACTACATTTGAAAACCTGGTCAGGAGGCTTTAACCCGGAGTTCCCATTGTACTTTATTTCTTTGGTTTGATTTCATGAGTAGATTGTACGTAGACCAGATACAAGAAAGTAGGCAGGTCTATGAAATGGACTACCAAAAATCAAAGAAGGGGAATCAGCTTATTCTGGTGCCCTGAAAACTTCCATATCATGTCAATCATGTCAACTTAGCAGGAACAAGTTAAACTGTCCATAATCTAATTTTAATCAGCGAGCCAATTTTCATTTCTGCTTCCAAGTACAAGAGAGATATAGAAGTAAAGCTTTAATATCTGACCCTTTTGTACTGTTGCCTGTTGCCACAATGAGACTGTCCCAAGTCATTCTACTTTATCACTTTGATCATCAAAAAGAAACATTGTCCCATCTGGGCTGGTTTTGTTTTATTAGTGAAAGGACAGTGTTCTGATAGACTTCTCAACTTCCCCTCCAAATTGCAAGGTGTTTTAAAGACAGTATATTTGTATCTTGTCACCATTCTGACCCCCACAAGTTGATATTGATCTTTTGTTGAAAATTAAGACTGTTGCTTGATTCTGCTGCAGTTTTGTTTGTTATGATGATGGAATGCACAAACCTTGTTTGAATTCTAGCAATTGTTTATTTGCAATGCAGTGCTTAGATCAGGATATTTTAATATCTTATTGGGGGCTTCAGCATGGCAGAAAATGCATCCACTGCTCAATGAAGTGTTGTTCAAGATAATTGGGTTTAGTATGCTGAGTTATGAGATATTCATCCACCTGTCTGGGGATAAGGGAGGGTTCTGTCTCAGTAAGTGAAGTGTCCTGGATCCCTTTTTCTCTGGAAAGAGTGATGCTATCGAGCATTTGGAAATGGGTCACTGCTAGTCTGTAGCAGGAGGGAAACCTAGAGAAGGTTGAGAATTAAATTAACATATCCAAGAAAGTTAAAGGCAATGGATTTATACAGCTTGCATAAATGACTAGAGCTTGGCACTTGTGGTTAGTTGTCACCTGAATACCTTAAGGTGATTTTCTGTAATATCTTGATCAGTATCTGTTAAATACACAGTATTGACCAGATTTTGCTGTAGAAGTAATGGTGAGGCTAATGGCGCTCACCATTATTCAAGTGTAAATTGGACAGCAACTTTTGGTGACACACGTGTACAGTTAAACATAGAAATCAGGAGGTTGCTGTGTAAGCTTCCCAGCTTCTCCAGAAGCTGCATTATACCAGTAGTTCACAGAGACTTGATGTTGAAATGCATGGAATGGTGGGAAGTTGCTTTATTTGCACTATACATACACACTTGACTCACCAGAAAAGGTTGGGGCTTATTTATTTGTGTAAGTAAATTTTTTAAAGGTGTGATAAGTCTTAATTACTCCCAAACAACCTCTCTGGAACTGAAAATTAGCCTTTTCAGGTGTGGAGTGCCATTCCTTCAGATTTTAATATTGTAGATTTTAATATTGTAGATTTTAAATTGTAATATTTAAATTTTTTTCTTTGTCTTTTTGAACCGTTAGTCCCATCTTTCTTTCGTTCTTTTATTTTCTGTATCTGATTTGACATTGAATTAAATATTCTAAGTGACACTTCCAGATTTAAACTCTGCACTGATTAATGATTCTTCAGTCTGATTGGTTAAGGAGATACGCAGTTGCCTGCCCTATTCACAAGGTCCTGTAGAGGTTGCTGCTCCATTTTGGCTCTCTAATATCTCAGCGCAGCATAAAAGGAGGACATTTAGGACATCAGGTCTGTGACAGCTCTTTTGAAGAGCAATCCACAGGAAATTCAAGTGCAAAATCCCTTTGAAAGTCTATGGACAAGTAAATGTATGTGTAATGAGCGGCTGGTGGCGTTTGTTCAGCACTGAGAGCAAAGTATGGGCTTATGAAAACTGCAAAGGAAGATTCTACCTCAAGTTTTGAAGTTGAACAGCATGTACAACTTAGTTGCTTTGTTAAACCCTTTACAGACATTAAAAGGGAAGAAAATTGAAGAGCACATTTTTTGTCTAGCTGATTTCTAGGTGTTGGGTGTATTTAAATTCCAACCGTAGAGTCATTGCAAAGTGGTTCTTGCTTCATCCTGTAAATACATCTTGAATCTGGAGCGTGAAGTCTCTGTTTTAGTCAGTTCAGACCTGAACACCTGATTTGCACCACATGTGCTTAGTGTCGGTGTGAAATAAAAAATCACTTAGTACCAATTCTAAATTTGCAGTGTGAATGCACCCAGTAGCATATCTTCCCTGGCCAACAGCTCTTGATTTACTCCTAGGCTAGTGTGAAGTCATAACTGTTCTGCAGTGTATAAGCCCTCAGTGTGGCCAGAAGATCTGATATGGTGGTTCTCTTGTGTAATTTTTTTCTACATTAAATTGAGGAATATATTTTTAAATGGGGGAATGGGTTAGGGGAGGAAAGAAATAGTCCCTGAATTTTCCTTCCCCTTTAAGGTATAGCCTGTGCCATGACAGTACAAATGCAAGCTAGTATCTCCACAAAAACTGCAATTCTTGATTATGCATCTTTGTTACTTTTTGCAGTATAAGATGTTAGTCCTGGGAGTATAATACTTCCCCAGAAAACTAGAAGTAGTGTATTTTAAAATCAATTTTTTAATTAAGATTAGACATAATTGTTGCTGTTAAAACAGAGACCTTAATTGCCCTTTCCATGATTAAAGGCAAAATTACCAGATTAGTATTGATGGTGAGTAATGTGCGATATTTAATTGATAGAGATAAATTACCTTTCACGGGCCTGCTTTTACAGATGCAGTTCCAAAGATAGTTGCAGTGGTGTTGAATTAAAGGTTGACATAATTGATGTGATTCTCTGTTGTAGGAGGATGTGAGCTGGACTTGGCCCGGTTTTATCAGCTGATCAACGACATGGGCGGCATGCAGCAAGTGACTGACCTCAAGAAGTGGAATAAATTAGCAGACATGCTGCGAATCCCTAAAACTGCACAGGACAGACTGGCCAAGTTACAAGAGGCCTACTGCCAGTTCCTACTCTCCTATGATTCCCTCTCCCAGGAAGAGCACAAGAAGCTGGAGAAAGAGGTGTTGACAGAAAAAGAGAACCTGGAGAAGAAGAAAGGTCCCCTGGAAGCACATTCAGACAGCACATACAAGTCTCAGTCTCTGCCCAGGTTTGAGCCAAAAAATGGGCTGGTAAATGGTGTGGTGCATAAAAATGGCTTCCGGAATAAGCTTAAAGAAATAGACACTGAATTGAAAACAGGCAGGCGGCGACTGTTTGCTCAGGAAAAGAAGGAGAGTGAAGATGACGTGGAAGTTCTCAGTGACTTGTACAAGTGTATATATAAGGTGTGTGCGTTCACAAAATCTGCATCCAATAGATTCACATTATAAGACGTGACTGCACACTATTGACGTTTATAGACTGAAGAGGAGTGCTGAAGTGCAATCCCATCCCTCACTTAGTTATCACAAACTGAATGTTTTAAGAGACTGAGACCCTCTGAGGACCACTGACCCAGTAAATAAGCACTACTAACAAAAATTGCCCTACATTTAAAACAAAAACCTAAATTTTGCTTTTGGTTTCATGTTGCAAAAACGGTTTTGCCTGACTTCTAGACCAATGTCAGATGTAGCTGGGTATAATGCAAATGCTTTGTGTTTTGGCTCAGGAGCACATTTCAAGATAGTGCTGGTTGTGATATTTAATACGAATGTCTGCATATTCCCATGCAGCATTACTGTGCTACATTAGTGACAGCCATTCAGCAGGGAAATAGTTCTTGGGTGTGAAATAAATCTTTGCCCAAAAATATCTTTAGTAGGCTATTGGTGAACACATCGTGATCTCATCAGTTTTTACCGTGTGCAAAGAGTATGCAAATGGATTCTGGGAATACTCAGTATTGTAAGTTCTTTAGGGGAGAGAAGATGAGTTTGAAGCACTAATGTAAGCGAAGAGTGATGGACCCACCATCTCTAAATAGCTGCAGCATTCACTGCAGTTGCACTGGTGTTGGAGTAACTTATTTCTTTCCAATCTTCCTCCATTTCTCCTGTATCCATGTTCCTGTTCCCAGCCCCACTTCCTTTCAGCTCCTGCCCTGCCCCATCCGTTCCCGGTCCCTGCCTCCGGCCCCCTTCCAGTCCGCTTCTGCCTCTGCTCCTACGCCCCCCCCACCCCACTTCTGCTCCCACCCATCCACTCCTGCACCCCGTTTCCACTCCTGTGCGCCTTGCCTCCGCACGTCCCTGCCTCCATTCTTGCCATTCAGTCTCCAGTCCCACCCTGATTTCCCCCCACCCCTCGCTCCCGCACCCTCTGCTCTGTGCCTCTCCACGTCCATTCCTGTGCCCCCACTTCAGCTTCTGATGCCCGCCTCCCCCTTCTGACCCCAAGCCCCCCCCCCCACCCCCCCCCAGGTCTCCTCCCTGCTGCACCTCCGAACCCCCACCCCACCAGGGCTTCCTCCTCCCTGTCTCCATCCCCCACCTCCTCCCTTCCTGCCTCTCTGTACATCGTTAATGTAGTCATGCAAAAGGATTAGTGCATGGTGTTTAGTTTTTGTGTAGAAATTCTTGTGATTTCTCCTTCCCCCTCCCCCAAAGTTATTGAGACAAGATGTGCAAAAATGTTACTTGACTGTTGGGATTTGAGCCACTGAGCAGAAATGATTCCATTTCAAAAATGAGCATCTTTGGTCTGTCTGGTTTCTAACTGTGATGGCCATGTCTTTCACTGTTTCAAAATTGCTCATCAAACATGAAGAATAATTCTGATGCTTTTCTAGACGCGGTGAATGTTTTGTTTGCTGGTTCTGCATTGGTGGTTGTTGCTGGTTCCCGGAAAGCCAAGTAATTTTGGAATTTCTGGATGTGAGGTTTTTTGCTTTCATTGTGTGCCATGAAGCAAGCCTGTTGGCTTAGCTCAAGGATGTTTCTCTTTTTTTATTGATACCACATAAAGTACTGGTTGGCAGAGTTTTACAGTTTAATAATTCATTTTCAGAATTTATTGACTAATGCCCTGTCGTTTGATGACTGGGGATTAATTCTTTAAATTAAAAGAATTAATCAGAAAACTAGTCAAACAGCACCCCTCTAGCTAAAGGATGACTATTTTACCTCTAGATACTGATTCAGATTTGAGTACAATTTCACTTGCTCAATAACCTTCTCTGACCAAACCTCTTATTTTAATAGTAGAAAATTCTCAATCCTTGCATGATCAGTCTCCCCATCAGGGTTAACAGCATTCCCCCACCGTTTGAAGGTCAAACATCCGTTTCTCTCTTGTGCCTGCCCTGGTTCTTGCACGTGTGCTCCCTCTTTTGCCCTTGCTGGCTTAAGTAGCTTAGCGTTTAAGACCAAAGAATCACAGCTTTGATATCAGATCTGTGCCATGTGTACATGAAATGAATCTGCATTCCTGGTTGTTTTCCCACTGATCTAGTTGGAAAGTGCGTGTATGGATATCAGGGTACGACAGAATTGGCATTGCCTCTGATGCTTCCTCTTGATACTCTCTAGGCTCCTGCGTTAAAATTGGGCACTTGGATATCATTTCTGGCACTTTTAGATACATGTCCCAAATTATCAATATCTTTGGGGCAGAAGGGGAGAAAATTGGCAAAACGAACACCTTGTTGCACACAGAATTTGATTCTTCCTAGTTAAGAGAAAATTAATATACCATCAAGCTTCTCTCGACATTCATGAAATTTCACCAACTTTACACTTTTTCAATTTATAAACTGTTCAGAAATTGCCCTATCCATATTTGTGTTACAAACACTGCAGGTTTTGCATCTCAGTTAGCTGGAAAATTCCATTTTTTTCACTTCTAAATTTTTAGTTATAAAAATGGATCTTTTTAGTTCAGAGTAAGATATCTGTACTTCGTTAAATTATGCTGCAATCTCCAGTTTTCGCTTTAAACATACTTTAGGTTGCTATCTTGGCAATTTGAATTATGTATATTCAAGGTAGAAAAAAATGAGCTTAAATATACTTGTTTATCCAGCGCAGAGATACAGGAATGTAGATGTTGGAACGTTTAGACAATGCGAATTTAAAAAGAAATTCCATTTTGCCAATGGCCAGTTTACAAAGGTGCCCTTTGTAGAAGCTTAACAGCAGACTTGAGATCTTCAAAAATGTGGTTCTAATATGTCTGCATCCAAGTTATTCAACATTGAGCATAGTATCTCTATAACACGTTGTCATGTCCTTAGATGTCCCAAAGTATTTTGCATCCAAGGAATTATTTTCGTAGTGCTGAAGTAGTAGTAACTCATCTGGTTTATTTGTATTATAACTTTTTGGTCGATTTTTTTTTTTAAATAGCTTTTTCATGATTGGCTAACCACAGAAGACTGCAGAAGACCATTATCAGCTTTGTGGTTAAATAGGGCTGTAGCTACTGTAAATTACATCAGTTACTTTAATGCTGTTTGTGAGCAAAATGTAGCTTGATTTTTTGTGTTGAAAACCAAATGATTGATGTTTATCTCAGTCTTGCCTCTACTGTAGACTTCAGTGTTAGAATTAAAATGTTAATCATTTGGGTGTTGTTAGATGATCGGAGTGTCCACGTACAAGGCCTACATTTAAGGCATGGCTGCTTCCCTAGCTCAATGGTAGCACTCTCGCCTCTGAGTCAGAGGGTCATGAGTTTATAGCCCACCGCAGAGACTTAAGCATGTAATCAGTGCAGTACCGAGAGAGTTCTGCACTGCTGATGGTGCTGTCTTTTGGATGAGACATTAAATGGAGATCCCCTATGCCTGTTAGGTAGATGTAAAAGATTTTGTGGCACTGTTGGAAAACAGAGGAGTTCTGCCTTGAGAAATATTTATTCTGGGCAATATTTATTCCTCAACCAACATCAATGAAAAGCAGATTAAATGGTCATTATCACATATGCTGTTTGTGGGAACTTGCTGTGCACTAATTGTCAGCCAGTTTATATAACCAGGCTATATAACGAGTGACTAAACTTCATTGGCTTTGATGTGTTTCAGGCTATCCTGAGGTTGTGAAAAGGGCTCGATAAATGCATGTTCTATTTTTCTTTCTTAAACATTAATAGTTTTAGAAATTTGTTTATTAATATGAGCAAGTGAGCAATTAATTCAGATTCACTATCTCTACTGCCCTGAAAATATCTCCTGGATTTATTGTTGAATGTTTCCAGTAGTGCTAGCACTTGTGTGATTAAATATAGGATAATGCAGGAATAGTTGTTAATTGATTCTGACTTTGTTTCAGAATTGGAAAGGTTGCTTAACGCTATACATGAACATCATTATGATAATGGGTAAGACTGGCAATTCAGGCAACCGAGATTGTTACTAGGGAAACCTAATATGTTGTTTTAAGGAACCTCTGCTCCAGTGTCCTTTTTGTGTAGCGCATCCTGCTACTCCTTAGTTGAGTGCCATCAATTAGGATTTTAACCAGCTCGCAACACTGATAATCACTTGCTTAAATTCCCCAGTGACTACGCCCGTCCTTCCTTATCCTCCCTAACGTCTTTGCCACCATTGAAAACATTGACTCTTCTCTCCCCTCTGTGATCCACTTCTGTGGTACCACGCTTTTGTGGTTCCAGTCCTGCCTGTCCCAACGCTATCGCTACATTTCCATAAATAATATGTCCTCCCATACCCAGGTGGTCTGTCACAGACTTTCAATCATTTGTCTCTGTTCATTGACACGCAACTGCTTGGTAACTTTTTCAAGAACAGTCAATTTCCATATAAAAGCTGCTAACACTCAATTTTACCACCGCTATTGACTCTAAGGTCATTGCAGTATGATTGACTGCTTGTCCGATGTCAAATTCTGAATTAATGGTAAGTATGCATTACGAATCAATAAAACTGAAGCCAACCTGTTCACCTTGTGCCAGCACCCAGGTGCAGCTGATCAACTCATTTCAACCTCCCAGCGGCTCCCTCAGCCTGAAACTGGAGGTGCACAATCTTGCTGTCCTGTTAAACAAATGAACGGAGTTTTCCATCTCACATAGGATCCATAGCTAAGACCATGGACTTTCACCTGTCTGGTTATGCTCCATATCACTCTGTCACTGCTGAAAACCTACCTACACCATTGCTACCTTAACTCTCAGTTGCCTAACTGCTCCGCTCATTGACACCTCTGCTTCCACTCTTTGCAAATTGCAGCTAATGCAGAACTCTTAAGTCCAGGTCCCCTCCCACACACCTATTAACCTCCATCTTCTTCTAGCTCCTGATGCTCCAGCAAATTGACTTCAAAATCTTTGTCCTTGTTTTCAAAAGCTAAAAGTGAAGATGTGAGGGCGTGTAGCCAGAGTGGTAAAGCATACATCCCAGCAATAATGAGATTGTGTCATCACTGTATTAAGAACAAAGAACAGCACAGGAACAGGCCATTCGGCCCTCCAAGCCTGCACCGATCTTGATGCCTGCCTAAACTAACACCTTCTGCACTTCCGGGGCCCATATCCCTCTATTCCCTTCCTATTCATATATTTGTCAAGATGTCTCTTAAACGTCGCTATCGTATCTGCTTCCACCACCTCCCCTGGCAGCAAGTTCCAGGCACTCTCCACCCTCTGTGTAAAAAAAAAAAGTTGCCTCGTACATCCCCTCTAAACTTTGCCCCTCGCACCTTAAATCTATGTCCCCTAGTAACTGACTCTTCCACCCTGGGAAAAAGCGTCTGACTATCCACTCTGTCCATGCCGCTCATAACTTTGTAAACCTCTATCATGTCGCCCCTCCACCTCCGTCGTTCCAGTGAAAACAATCCGAGTTTTTCCAACCTCTCCTCATAGCTAATGCCCTCCAGACCAGGCAACATCCTGGTAAACCTCCTCTGTACCCTCTCCAAAGCCTCCACGTCCTTCTGGTAGTGTGGCGACCAGAATTGCACGCAATATTCTAAGTGTGGCCTAACTAAGGTTCTGTACAGCTGCAACATGACTTGCAAAATTTTATACTCTATGCCCCGACCGATGAAGGCAAGCATGCCATATGCCTTCTTGACTACCTTATCCACCTGCGTTGCCACTTTCAGTGACCTGTGGACCTGTACGCCCAGATCTCTCTGCCTGTCAATACTCCTAAGGGTTCTGCCATTTACTGTATACTTCCCACCTGTATTAGATTTTCCAAAATGCATTACCTCACATTTGTCCGGATTAAACTCCATCTGCCAAGTCTCCAACCGATCTATATCCTGCTGTATCCTCTGACAATCCTCATCATTATCTGCAACTCCACAAACCTTTGTGTCAGCCTTTGTATTGTAGTGTGAACGCGGTGACTTTGGGGAGGTACAAAGGAGGTTATCGATATCAGAAGTTAGGTACTCAAGACTAAGGAAACTGGGAATGCCTATGCTGGAGGAGGCTTGGATAAATTTAATAACATTTTTAAGATTTTGAATTGAACTCCAATAAACTATTTGACATAACTGAAAACTGTAACCGGGGATACAAAACTGAGTTGGGAAGATGAACAGACGGTTTAGATTTAGCATCTTGCAGAAGAGAGTGAATATGTCGAACAGACTATCCAGTGAGTGCATATATGCCACTGAACTCGAGTGCTGGGCAGTTTTTTTTGGTGAAAGGAGTGATTGTGGGTTATATTGAGGGAGCAATATGCTTTTAAAATTTTGGAAGCAATCAGATGGACTGCAGTGGTCTCTTCTACTTCTGTATGTTTCCACGTAACTGTCTTGTTTACATAGTCTGCAGACAGGGTTCCCAGTCCCTTCTCACTGCTTTATCTGACTGTGGACCATTGCTCATGCTCTTCCTCTCTGCTTTCCTCCATCAGAAGTGTCACTTCAGTCATTAGGACAGCTTCCCTTTGGCATTCCTTTTATAAAAACAACACTTCACCTCGCTGCCTCTGTCACTACCTTCAAAAGCCTCCTACAACTCTATATTTTGCACCATGCTATTGATGTATCCATAAATTCTTAACTTCCATTCAGTGCCCCCTCTCCTCTTCAGTAAGCACTCTGGGACTTTTTGTTACAAGAGAACTGCTATAAATATGCAAGCTGCATACTATTTGAAAAAAAAAACTTGTTTTCAAGTACTGTACACAATGCATTACTTTTAAAGTGCACAAAGTTATAGAGTCATCGCGTGATACAGCACTGAAACAGGCCCTTCAGCCCACCGAGTCTGTGCTGACCATCAACCACCCATTTATACTAATCCTACATTAATCCCATATTCCCTACCACCTACCTACCTACACTAGGGGCAATTTACAATGGCCAATTTACCTATCAACCTGCAAGTCTTTGGCTGTAGGAGGATACCGGAGCACCCGGCGGCAACCCACACGGTCACAGGGAGAACGTGCAAACTCCACCCAGAACCGAACCGGGTCGCTGGAGCTGTGAGGCGGTGGTGCTAACCACTGTGCTGTCCCTAAAGAAAGGAGAAGAAAGAGCTTGTATTTATGCATTGCCTTTATTTGTTTTTTATTTTATTTATTTATTTAGAGATACAGCACTGAAACAGGCCCTTCGGCCCACCGAGTTTGTGCCGACCATCAACCACCCATCTTATACTAATCCTACGTTAATCCCATATTCCCTACCCCATCCCCACAATTCTCCTACCACCTACCTACACTGGGGGCAATTTACAATGGCCAATTTACCTATCAACCTGCAAGTCTTTGGCTGTGGGAGGAAACCCAGGCGGTCACGGAGAACTTGCAAACTCCTTTCATAATGTAGGACATCCCAAAGCGCTATACAGCCAATTAAGTACTTTTGAAGTGTAGTCACTGTAGCCAATTTGCGCGCAGGGGTACGTAACATACAGGTTCTGATGAAGGGTCACTGACCTGAAATGTTAACTCTGCTTTTCTCTCCACAGATGTTGCCACACCTGCTGAGTATTTCCAGCATTTCCTGTTTTTATTTCAGATTTCCAGCATCTGCAATATTTTGCTTTTATTATATAACCATATAATCTGTTTTAGTTCAGTTGGTTGAGGAATAAATATTGGCCAGGCCACTGGGAGAACTGCTGCTCTTGTTCAGAGAGTGCCATGTCCATCTGAGAGGGCAGACAGGCCCTTGGTTTAATGTCTCATCCAAAAGACAGCAACTCCGACAGTGCAGCACCCCATCACTACTACATTGTGAAGGTATGTAGTGGTGGTGCCCCTTCTTTATGAACAACTGCTGTTTGTGATGCTCCCACAATGCTGTTAGTTTAGGAGCTCCAGGATTTTGACCCAGCCATGATGAAATAACATTGATATACATCCAAGTTAGGATGGTGTGTGACTTGGAGGGGACCTTGGATGTGATGGTGTTCCTGTGCTCCTGCTAGGTGATGGAGGTCATGGATTTGGGAGGTGCTGTCAATTGTTAGGCCAATCAGTGATCTTTCAGAGTGATTCAATTGGAGCAAATGTGCCTGATAGGCTGCCTGGATTTGTGGTACCCTGGGAAATCACACTATTGGATGGGGTCTGCTATATTTGCTTGGATGTCTAAAATGATATTTTTCCACGTACAGGGACGATCTGTGTCACTGACTACATTTTATCGGACAGCTAGAAACATGATGAACATGTGCTTTAGTAAGGAACCAACAGCAGCCGAAGTGGAGGTAGGAGCCTGAAGCTGTATACAAACCTTAACACATCACCATATTAAAAGTTTGGTTTATGCTTAAATGTGTGATTTGGGATTTCAGCAATATACCTGTAAAGGATAGACTAATCAGAGGAATGGAGACCCCTTCTGGTCCTATTATATATAAATATTCTGCATTCACGATTGCAGTACGAGGTGGCACCAAGCTGGAGCTGGAAAGTGAGTGGGTTGGGAGGGGGAAATCTGACCAAGGGCTCAATTGGGTTGACCGGTAACAGCAGAAATTGAATAAATGTTTATTGTAAGTGAAAATGGGAGGTATGGGTGTTCCGTGGGTTAGAAAGAACTTGCTGATGGGAAAGCTAAAAGAGACCTAGAAGTTTTGGGATGCATTTACCTTGCAAGTTCAATGTGTGCACAAAGCACTTTCTGCTTTGTACTGACATTAAACTTGTTTTGCAAACCTAGATTCAGGGCTCTACCTGATTGCAGAGCAAAGCAGAATGAGATCCCTAGAGGCATTAGACTTGCACCACTTTAGATTGACAGCAGGTGGAGCATAAATCCAGTGCTGTGCCAAAGCTAGTTTATGAAGTGCCCAGTGGTTCAGGCAATTTTTAAATCTAATTGATAATTTGCATATTTAGAGAGCAATAATTCTTCTCTTTCTACTCTCTAAGTATTTATATTTCTAATTGTTGGCAGTTTTGCATTTCAGACCATTAACCGCAAGGCAAATGCTTCCTTGGTTTACTCGTCAGTCACAACAGCATGAGTCAGTAATAAATGAAGTAGACGGGTAGTTGGATTATCTTTTTCAAATCCTGGAAGTCATGCTGAATCTGTGCAGTGCCCTGGTCCAACCATGCCCTGGGATACTGCATACTGTTCTGGGTGTCGTGCCATCTTGACCCAGAGAAGGTCAATGAGGACTAAACTTTGAAAATATGATAACCTGACAGTTTTGAACCTCCAAAAGTGCTATCTCAGAAGGAATCCTACAGAGTATATATGCTTAAAAGCATCGATAAATCCAAAGTTTTATTTCATAAATGCAAGTAAAATAACACAGTAGGACAGTGAAGGATAGATGACAGAAAATTTTCTTTTATCCAAAGGATGGAACCAGTTTGGATAGATTGTCAGGAAGGATGGTTCAGGTTAGGGCACTGAATTCATTCTAGACAGATCTAGACGCTGTACTGGGAGTACTTTTGCAGTTGATATGGTAGAAGGCTGAAATTAAATGGGCCAGAGAGCCAGATCTTTTGTGACCTGTCGGAAGTTAGTTTATCATGCAGCAACAAATGAAGGATGATTTAATTTACATTGTCATATTGAGAAAATTATGACAAATGTTCAGCGCAATTCTTGGTTCTCCTATTCCTGGTGAATTTTGCCTTTTTTGAGCTTTTCTGTGATACTGTTACTCTTTTAGTGTGCATTTTTTTTTAAATTGGATCAGACCTTGATGGTGTATCTTTTAATGTGAACATGAATTCATATTAAAATAATATACATGTCTTGGCTTAGAACACAGATGTAGAATTTGGATTTTATTTGTCTTCTGTTTTTACTCAGTCCCCACAATGTGACAGCATTTTCCAGTTAACAGCTGTACAAAACTCAAGGGAACTTTGAGGAAACCCTCTTCTTTGTTTCCTGTTACCTACTCATCTACTTTTAACCTATCAACAAAGATTTGTTGTCATACTGCCAGTTTCCTTGAAAAATCTGATACCTCAATCAGATTCTTGCAATGAGTAGGCTACTCCAGTATAAATGTTCATGTGCTCAATGAATTGCTATAATGCAGCTTATTGTATAAAATCCATGGTTTCATGATGCATATTCCTCATTGTTTTGGGTCTTGCTGTGCAGTGCACTGACCTAGAATCGTAGGATGGTAACAGCACTGAAGGAGGCAATTTAACCCATCGTATCTGTGCTGGCTAATTCACCTAGTGACACTCCCCTACCTTCTCTCCGTAGCTCTGCACATTCTACCCTTTTCAGATAATCCAATTCCCTCTTGAATGCCTCGATTGAACCTGCCTCCACCACATTCTCATGTAGTGCATTCCAGATCCTAACCACTTGTTGCATGACACAGTTTTTCCTCATGTCGCCATTGCTGCTTTTTGCCAATTACCTTAAATCTGTGCTCTCTGGTTCTCGATCCTTCCACCAATGGGAACAGTTTCTCCCTATCTACTCTGTCCAGACCTCTCAGGATTTTGAATACCTCTACCAAATCCCCTCTCAGCCTTCTCTTCTCCAAGGAAAACAGTCCCAACTTCTCCAATCTATCTTCATAACTGAAGTTCCTCATCCCTGGAACCATTCTTGTGCATCTTTTCTGCACCCTCTCTAGTGCGTTCACATCCTTTCTAATGTGTGGTGCCCAGAACTGGATGCAATACTCCAGGTGAGGCTGAAACAGTGCTTTATGCAAGTTTAACATAACTTCCTTGCTTTTGTACTCTATGCCATTATTGATAAGACTGGGATGCTGTATGATTTATTAACCATACTCTCAACTTGTCCTGCCACCTGTAATAATTTATGTATGTATACACTCAGGTCCCTCTGCTCCTGCGCCCCTTTAGAATTGTACCCTTTATTTTATAAAGTCTCTCTGCGTTCTTTCTACTAAAATGAATCACTTCACACTTCTCTGCATTAAATTTCATCTGCTACTTGTCTGCCCAATCCACCAACCTGTCTATATCCTTTTGAAGTTCTGGATTATCCTCCTCACAGTTCACAATACTTCCAAGTTTTATATCGCTCGCCATCTTTGAAATTGTGCCCTGTACACCAAGGTCTAGGTCATTATTATATATTAGGAAGAGCAAGGGTCCTAACACAGACCCCTGGGGAACTCCACTGCAAACCTTCCAGTCTGAAAAATAACCATTAACCACTTTTCCTGTCACATAGCCAATTTTGGATCCATGTTGCTACTGTCCCTTTTATTTCATGAGCTCTAACTTTGCTCACACGTCTGTGTGGTAATTTGTCAAATGCCTTTTGGAAGTCCATGTACACCACATCAACAGCATTACCCTGATCAGCCCTCTCTGTTAATCTCATCAACAAACTCGAGCAAGTTAGTTCAACACGATTTGCCCTTAACTAATCCGTGCTGGCTTTACTTAATCCGCATTTGCCAATGTGACTATTAATTTTGTCACAAATCATTGTTGCTAGAAGCTTCACCACCACCGAAGTTAAACTGACTGGTCTGTAGTTGCTGGGCTTATTTATTTTTTTATTTATTTAGAGATACAGCATTGAAACAGGCCCTTCGGCCCACTGAGTCTGTGCTGACCATCAACCACCCATTTATACTAATCCTAAACTAATCCCATATTCCTACCACATCCCCACCTGTCCCTCTATTCCCCCGACCACCTACCTATACTAGGGGCAATTTATAATGGCCAATTTACCTATCAACCTGCAAGTCTTTGGCATGTGGGAGGAAACCGCAGCACCCGGCGAAAACCCACGCAGACACAGGGAGAACTTGCAAACTCCACACAGGCAGTACCCAGAATTGAACCCGGGTCGCTGGAGCTGTGAGGCTGCGGTGCTAACCAATGCGCCACTGTGCACCCTTTTTTGAATAATGGTATTACATTTGCAATTCTCCAGTCCTCTGGCACCACCTCTGAGTCTAAGGAAGACTAGAAAATTATGGCCAGTGCCTCCGCAATTTCCACCTTCACTTCCCTCAGTATCCTTAGATGCATCTCATTCAGTCCTGGTGTCTTATCAATTTTAGTGCAGCCAGCCTATCCAGTCTTTATCAATTGTCTGAATTGTCAAGTGTCTGAATTACTTCCTTTCACCATGACCTGTGCAACATCTTCCTTGGTAAAGACAGATGCAAAGTATTTTAATACCTCAGCCATGCACCTTTATGATGCTATTGCAATTTTGAGATGCTAGGAGATTCATAGGAGGTTGGCTTTGTCCTTGGAGAGAAACGAGGGTTGGAAATGGAGGCTCCTTTTGCCTTTTAGGCCTCATCATGACTGCATAGCTGAGCTTATACTCTGTAGATACAGGACTGGGGTTCTGAAGCTATGTCTTGGCATCCTTTTGTATAACTACATTAATTTCCCCTCTCTTTTTATTCCAACTACAGCAAGAATACTGGAGGGCTGTGGAGCAGAAAGATTCCCATGTAGCAGTGCATTCTGGGAAAGTAGACACAAAAGCACATGGCAGTGGATTCCCTGTTGGGAAATCTGAACCTTTTTCAAGGTAATACCTCTTTTATAAATGGAAGGTTGCAATAGAAATCACAGGACGGTCACATGTGTAATTTTTCCAACTTACATTTATCATGAGAGCTGTGACGCTATTTTCAATAAACCAATTTTTTTTGGCTAGGAATTTTTTTTTTATTTTATTGGGGCGGGGTGAGAGGATGTTTCTAAAACAATAGTTTTTCACGTGTTTTTCTTTCCTACAAACAGACATGGATGGAACCTTACAGTCCTTCCTAATAATTCAGGGTCCATCCTGCGACATTTTGGTGCTTTGTCAGGTAAGAAGTGTGCTGTAAATGAGAACTTGGAGGTGGTGGGGGAAGTTGGGAAGAGACGAGGGGATGCTATTTTGTAATTGAGTAATGGGCCTTTCACAAATCTTTTAGGAAGGTTTTTATTTGAAAGGATTAAAGATGCTAAGATTACAGGGTATTCCTATAAAATCCATAGGCAAAGATTTAGGGTAGATTCTAGGAAGTTTTTTTTCCAGAAAATCATTGTTCCTTGAAACAAACTTCCATTGCATTTGGTGAGTATAGAGGTGGCTACAGTCCTTGAACGGGACCATTTCTATTACTAGTTAAAGGGGGTAATTAGTTTAAGTTGTGACGCATCATGGGTAACTGCTGTCTCCTGGAGCCTGATTTCATTAAGAAGTTGGAGAGGAATTTCCCAGGGTGTTATCTCCTGAATTGGCCACAGCTACTTCTCTTTCTTCTCTCAGGAGACAGTGTTACCATAAGTTTAGTTTAGTTTAGTGGGAGGACAGTTTGTGTTGATTATGCCATCCATAGGGATGGGGTGAGCCTGATGGTGGTTTCTTGCTGTGTTTTTGTATGTTTGAACTTTTCCAGACTTTTGCTGGGCTAAATTGTGGATCAGCAAGCTGATGGAGAACTGTAGACACTGATTCATGTACTGTTTTGGGATTCTGAAAATAAAATGCTCATCTGTTTGACATGGTTATATTGCAATTTATTTTCTCTCATTCTGTTTAGGAGTGACGATTCCTTGGCTAAATATTGGCATGGTTTTCACTACCTCATGCTGGTCACGAGACCAAAACCACCTTCCATACATTGACTACTTACACACTGGTGCTGATTGCATTTGGTAAGTGCCTGTCCTGGGGAGGGGGGGCTCTCCCTTGCTAGCCCCGCTTTCAGCAGAGCAGGTTTGGATCAACAACTGGCTCTGGATTTGGATTCGGCTTCCCAACCTATTCTGTCACCCAACACACACACACAGGTCAATTTCTAGTTCAGATATACCTCTTGCTTTAATGTTGCATTGTGGAGTACCAGCTCGGGAAAGAATTTTGATGGAAGCATTTATGGAGTTGTGATTTGAATTTTCATGCCAGAGAACCGATTCAGAATAAACCTGTTGTTCAAATGGTGCATGACTTTTTTTTGAAGATTTGGATTCCCCCTGAATTGAATTCACCTCCCCTATTTATACTTGATTTAAAAAAAGCTAAATCCCACTTCGCTGTAGATTTGGATTCTATCTGAATCCATTGCCTCAGTGTAAATATGGAGCTTCTTGTGGCTGGTCCTCACTAGTCAGCATTTGGTCATCAAGTGTCACCAAGTACTTTATTGTTGAGGATAATAGTTCTTTTTAATTCTTCCACCAGATTGAACTGAAGACCTGCTTCACTGACACAGAAGTGAGTTAAACCTTTTGTCCATATCCTTAAATTACCTTTAAAATTGCATTAATCAAATGATCGGTTAGCCAGCATGGACAGAACTTAGCATATCTGTGTCAGACAGGCAGAGTATTCAGCACATAAAGGGCGGCTAAAACTAGATGGAACTTGCTATTAGTTTGAATCATGAACTTGGTTTCACCTTCGTTTCCCCAGACCTGCCCTCCTCCCCCACCCCAGTTTCAGTTTTTCTGCACTGTTTTTAATTGTCTTTTTTTGCAATCTGCTTATGTGTGGCTCACTGGAGTTGACACCGTTTTGTCTTAATTCAGTGCATCTTGAGATGCATGTGGGTGGACAGAGGCTTCCTGGTCAGACCTGATGCCATAATCGAAGGGTCCGATAAAGCTCAGTGCTGCGGAGGTTTGCGGATTTGAGTCTTGTGCCATCCTAGTGAGATGCAAAGCAGCAAACCCAGGTATATTTATAAATCCTTGAAACGAGATTGAAATGTAATATATTTTCTTAAGCAAGTTCTTAAAGTTGAGATGCCCCTTAATGGTGCTATTTATAGTTTGAACAGCTTCAGTAACCTGCTAAACTGAATGGAAACATTCAGATTTTTATGAAAGTATTATTGATCGCATGTTTGGCACAACCTCCATGAAGGCAAACAACTCTCTATTCTAGCATACTAGCCAACCTTAAAGAGGCAAAACCCCCTGATAGTATCCTAAGCAGATGATCACACCAGTAAGCACAAACCTGCAAACTGAAATGAGTTCCGTAAGCACGGGTCCTGTTGACTTCTGTCTGCACTACTTATTTGTTCCCATCAATCGATGGTCTTCAATAAACTCCTACTGACCACTATTTTGAAGATTGTCAGCTAGCTTTCAGAAATGTGACCTGAACACATCCAATGTACTTTGCAACCAAATTGACTTGGACGTTAAAATACGTGTATATGTCTGATAATGGAATAGTAAAATTCACACCTGGTTATTTCAACAATTCTGCTTCTGTGAATGGCATGACAATTACTTATGTTGGCTTTTTTTTTTGGTGTGGGACATAGCCTATTCTAAATGTTCCTCCAAGTATGTACGCAGGTAATCTATTTGCTCCAGTGCTGCCCTCCGTGGGGGAGGGTGGTGGGGCACTGCTACAAGATGCAAACCCAGAGAATTAAAAAAATTGAGATGATCCAAGTTCTCTTGATAACCATGGAAAGTTGATTAATCTGATCTGATTCTGTTGGACTGCTAATTTGGAATAAAAATACTTCTATAAAAATATAGCTTTAAATTGTTGTGATTCCTTCTAAACGTATTGGAAAGTAATTGTAGTGGCAATACTAATGCATTGAGAAAAAAATGTCAGCCCAGAGCATGCGCCATGCTTATGTGTAATTTTTGATCAGTCCGATATCTCTGCAGTTCATGTTTGTTTGTATTGACAAACCTTTAGTGCAGGAGAAATTACATTTAATTTTCACTCTGTATTCGTTGGTGAAATTTGGAAAAATGTCTGGTCCTTTTGGTAATTGCCATACCAAACTTTGTTTATATTCTACAATTTTACATGAAATTAATGGAGACCTCCATCAACATGATGCTAAATCCTATTTTAGCTTCTGTGCTGCTGTACAATCAGTTAACTTTTTAACTGCATTTATTGTTTGAGGTTGTGTCAACTCATTAAGAAATTTGAACAAGGACTCTGAAATTTAGACATTTATTACCTAGTAATAAATCGCTATTTTAAATTTGAAAGCAAACTATATTGGGCAAATTACATCTAGTTAGCATATGCAAAAATTTCCCAAACAGTCATTTGTGTTGGCCTGGGCAGTTGGCAAGTTATTTGATTGGGGAGGATAGGGAGATGAAATAATGGGGGGAGACACATTGATATAGAATAATTATGACACAAGGTAGCCATTCGGCCCATAAGTTCATGCCAGCTCTCTGTAGAACAATTCAGTCGGTCCCATTCCCCTGATCTGTCCCCGTAGCCCTGCAAGTTTATTTCCCTCAAGTGCCTATCCAATTTCCTTTTGAAATCATTGAGCGTCTCTACTTCCACTACCCACGTAGGGAGATAATTTCAGGTCATTACCACTTGCTGTGTAAAAAAATTCTTCCTTGCACTGCCCCCCCACCGTATCTCTTGTCCAGAACTTTAAATCTGTGTCCCCTAGTCTTTGTATCGTCAGCTAATGGGAACAGCTTTTCTTTGTCTTCAATGATCTAAACCCGCCATAATCTTATATACATCCATCAGATCTTCCCTCAACTTCCTTTGCTCCAAGGAGAACAACCCCAGCTTCTCTAACCTAACCTTGTAGCTAAATTCCATCATCCTTTATTGGTAAATTTGCTCTGCACCCTCTCGAGGACCTTCACATCCTTCCAAAATTGTGGTGACTGGAACTGGATGCAATATGAGTTGTGGCTTAACCAGAGCTTTATAAAGGTTCAGCATAACTTGCCTGCTTTTGTACTCAATGCCTCTTTATGAAGCCCAAGGTTCCATATACTTTGCTAACTACTCTCAGTATGTCCTGCCACCTTCAAAACTTTATGCACATGAACCCCCAGGTCCCACCGTCCCTGCACACACTTTAGAACTGTGCCATTAAGTATATATTGCCTCTCCCTATCCCTTCTACTAAAATGCATCACCTCGCACTTCTCTGTATTAAATTCCATCTGCCACTTGTCTGCCCATTCTTTTAGCCTACCTCTGTCCTGTTACAGTTGACTGGTATCATCCTCATTGTTTGCCACATATCCAAGTTTGGCACCATTGGCAAATTTTGGTCATTTGTCTATATAAAAAAAAAGCAGTGGTTCTAGTACTGACCCTTGGGGAACACCACTGTTTACTATCCTCCAGTCTGAAAATCAAGCATTTACCACTGTTTTCTGTCCTTGAGCCAATTTTTTATCCAATTGAACACTGACCCTCCTATTTCATTAGCCTCTTTTGTGGTACTTTGTCAAAGACTGTCTTAAAATCCATATAGACAATGTCCACTGCATTCCATTCATTAACCTTCTCTGTTACGTCATCAAAAAATGCAATTCGATTAGTCATGCACAATCTGCCTTTTACAAAAATCTGGAATTGAAAGCCAGTCTCAGTTTCATGGTGCCATGATTGTGGTAAAAACCCATCTGGTTCACTAATGTCCTTTAGGGAAGGAAATCTGCTGTCCTTACCTGGTCTGGCCTACATGTGACTCCAGACCCACAGAACATGGTTGACTCTTAACTGACCTCTGAAACGGCCTAGCAAGACACTCCGTTGTCTAGGGCGATTAGGGATGGGCAACAAATGCTGGCCTTGCCAACGATACCCACATCCCATTCGAGAATAAAAAAAATCTGTGCAGGCTCTCCTTAATTAACTCAAACCTCTCCAAGTGCCTGTTAATTTTTTCCCCTGATTATTGTTTCTTAAACCTTACCCACCACTGATGTTAAACTGACCGGCCTGGAGTTATTAGGAATGTCCTTACACCCTTTCTTGAACACAGGTGTCCCATTTGCCACTTTCTAATCCACTTGTACCTTTCCTGTGTCTAGAGAAGATTGGAAAATTATGGAAAGCCCTTCTATCTCCATCCCCACTTCCCTTAGCAACCTGGGATGCATGCCATCCAGACCAGGTGACTTATCCACTCTAAGCGTAACCAGCCTTTCCAGTACATCCTGCCTATCAATCACCCCATCCGTTACCTGTACCATCTCTGCTTCTGCTGATATTGCAGCTGAAGCCAACTGTGTTCACAACCAGTATTGGTTAGCAATCAGAATTGAGAACTCTTTTTGTTCCCCCGCGCCCGCCATTTCTATTGCAGAATGCCGTGGCCAGTATTAGCAATGCCCTTCCTGCAGCCCCAGCTAACTAAATCATTGCAGATCAGGGATTGAACTTGGGACCACCTTGTCTGTATGGCTCCATTACATAACAACTGAGGCAATCTGGTGGCCAATTTTTAACAAAATACAAATACTCCAGCTGCACTCCAGTGAAAGGGATGAGTTAATCGGAATGAAACTAAACAAAGAAGCACACTTTTATATCAAGTCTTGAAGATGCAGTGAAGATTGTAATCCTGGTCTGCAGGCCATATGGTGAGCTTCCACAGAGAATGTGTTTAAACTAGAAAAGAGATGGTGAGTATTTTCCCACAGTTGTGTGGATAAAAGGCCTTTGGAGGATTTTCTCCTGTAGCATTTCTGTAATGTTATAAAGTAGCTGTTTAACGGTAATATGTTGAGAAGACTAAGTTTTCTCAGCCTTTAGAAAAGACTGTGTGTGTGTTGGGAGGAAGAAAAAAACAAGGACAAAAGTGAAGCTGTGTGCCAATTCCTCTATTGCCTCTGCACAGTTGAGAAATTTGTCTTTTTGGGAACTCTGGGCTGGTTGTCATTCGTTGGGTGTTTCTATAAACTTTTCCACAGGTTAAATAGAAGCAGTGAGACTACTGGTGTGCTGCTTTGAAAAGTAATCACTGCACCATCACAAGCTACAGTCCAGATTAGGAACTGGTGCCATTTATGTCCTATTGCCTGCAAGCTTTGGACTGTGACATTTTCAGCTATCTTCCTTTCTCCAGGTATTGTATTCCTGCTGAGGAGAAGAGCAAACTTGATGAAGTGGTGCATACCCTGCTGCAAGCTAATGGCACGTCAGGGCTGGACATGCTTGAAAGTAATATAATGGTAAGAACAAAACTTTGTGTATACATGGAATAAGGTGGCAATAACTGCACTCCTTGTATCTGGGACGTACTGGCATAGACTAACAGTCATAGGTCCAGGTTCTCCCTTTTCCCCAGTCTTTGCCATATTAAATAAATAGCTAGGGGAGGGGAATGGCAGGAAGGATCTTTTTATTTTCCTATGCCCACCCCACTTCACTGAAGTCCAAGGAAGATGTGAATTTGGTAATGTCTGGTAGGCTGCACAAATTGACTTTCAATTAATATATATACAGTAGGAGGGGAAGGCTATGGGGGTGATAAAATAGGCATTGACTATACAAAAAAAAAAGTCCCTCCTGTCATTCCACCCAGAGAGAGACACATGGGACATCTGAGCAGTTGAAGTACATAGTCAGTGTTCAGTATATAAACCTAAAGATTACTGCTGATGATAACACATGCTGATGAGATGGAAGCATCATCCTGACCAGGGATGGAATTGTGATGATGGCAAGTACTAGAGTTTGGAATAGTGATTTTCAGGTATCAGCACTTTAAATGCCTTTCCTTCTAAATTTTTTAAATTAAACTTCGCAGTTGGTTTCGAGGAATTTGCTGTTTTACCAGTAGCAAAGAAATGAAACATGAATAGTGAACAATTGTGGCTGGATTGGAATCCAGAGTTGAAATAAGGACCAGAATTAGGAAAGGGCAATTGGCCCATCGAGTTCAACACACTTTTTTTGTATTCTATCGTGGATTTCGCTCCCACATTACCTGTTCATTCTTACCGTCAAGAAACACTAGGTTGCTTCCCCTACCTCCCTAAAGAAGACCAACAGAGCTATTAGTATGTTTATAACCCTCAAGCCCACTTTGCAACACACATTGATCCTATCAGTAGACCCAAATCAGCTGCCTTCTCTGGGAGACTCTCGAAGGAGGGCTCCAATGCGTAGTTAGTCCAGTACCTTGCGTTTCTGTTGACCTCTGACCACTTTTGCTGAGTGAGTGCTACATTGTTAAAGATGCCATCTTTCAGTAGAGATGTTAAGCCGAGCCCCCGTCAGCCTGTTTGTGTAAAGGTACAAGGATCCATGGTGCTATTCGAAGAAGAGCAGGGGAGTTCTCCTGGTGTTTTGGCTAGCATTTGTCCATTATCCAAGACCACTAAAGTAGCTTAACTTGCTATTGATCTTATGTTGTTTCTTGGACCTTGCTGTGTGCTAAACACCTGTCTCATTTGCCTACATAACAACAATGACGACACTCTGAAAGCAATTCATGACTGAGGAGCATTTAGGACGTCTTGAGGGTGTGAAAAGTGATATATGAATGTAAGCTTGTTCTTTTTTTATTTTGTATTCATCAAGGTGATGTATGTTAGTTACCCAGTGTCAGCATCAAGTACTCCCATGTTGGATTACCATGTTTAGATGCACAGTAAAGCAGTAACTGATTACCCAATTATATTTTCACTTCTCCCTTTTCAGTTGACCCCAGTTTGCCTCCTTTACCTTTGGGATATGGAAATCCCTGTGATTGTCCCATTACCTCTCCTTATCTAAATTCCAAATTGTTTTTAAAACGAGCCCCATTGTTCATGGGGCCCACTTGCAAACTGGGCAAAGTGTCTTACTTTCCACAGGGCGGAATGCTCGGTAATTTAGCTGGGCCTAGGATATGGATGCAGCATTACCTATATATCCTAACCTTGATAACTTTACCCCTTTCATGGTACCCAATGCAAAACTGTTCATAATAGTATTTTCCACTGAATCATCTTGTATGTTCTCCACTGTCCTGTGAAGTCACTAAGGATGGGTTGATATCATACGGTAAAACACCATCTTTACAGGCTGTGATTGCAGCTTCCATCACTGCTATTAATATTAACCTCCAGTGCTCCTCTTATTAAAAAAAAGAGATCCCACCTGCAGGAAGTCTCTCTCTCTCTCTCTCTTTCTCTTTCTGGCATGAGCTTAAAGCAGTCTGGTTGGCTCTTAACTATTTTGCAGGAGGAATATGCAACAAAAGCAAAAGCGCCTGAGCCAATTATAACAATAATGGGACTCACTGTTCAGCCATTTATCTTAAGGCTATGTAGACCTGGCCCTAGCGTGAGGTGCATTCATACAGTCCAGTGTGTGAATCAACTCTGTTGGAAGATAATCTGGTTTCAGCAAATCTAGTTTCCTGTAGTTGGGTCTTGCACCAACTTTCCAGAATAGGAGACTTTTGATTATATACATCAACCCAATAAGGACATTCAGAAGATGGATTTAAAGAAAGGAGATGTCAACAGTTTATGAAGACTATATTTTAGTCTACCTTGAAGACTTGAAATGACAAATGGAAGCATTTCTTTCAGTGGTACCAGAAACATGGCGTGTATCTATTGGGATATAATTATTGTATCTAAATTATGCTAAATCGTGAACAGCCTTCGAGTTGTCTGAGAGATCAGTTGTGCTGCTGTGGTATACTCTATTTGTACATGAATGTTGAATGAATAATGAATATTAATAAATATGCGCTACCACCTGCATAAGAAATGTGACACAACCCCAAAATGTGCATAGATGATACTGTCCCAGTGCATCCATTATTTATAGTTATTAACCCCTATTCCCCACCATATCCCCCCGCCAACCAAACAGAGCCAGCTAAATTCAAGGGATGTTGTGCTATGTCCAAATATGGCGCCAATCTATCCTCTGTCAAGAAAAGTATGACTGACTACAGTAATATATAAACTTGTATGCATATTTTTCAATTAAATACTCATCATCTTCCTTTGAAACTGTAACAACTTTATGAACGTTATCATCTTTCCAAAACGCTCTTCATATATCAGCTAGGCCCAATGACAGCAAGTCAAGAAGTTATGGGTTCAAGACCCATTTCAGGACTCGATAAGTAATCTAGACTGATAGTTCAGTACAGTACTGAGGGAGTATTGCGTTGTTGGAACTGCTGTCTTTTCAATGAGGTGTTAAATCAACATCCGGACTACGTGTTCAATTAAGTGTAAAAGATCCCATGGCACTATTCAAAGAAGAGCAGAGGAGTTCAAGTGTCCTGGCCAACATTCCTCCCTCAACCATCACTTCAACAGATTAATTGTCACTTTTGTCATTTGCATTAATTTGTGGAAATTGGCTGTTGCATTTGCCTACATAATTATGACTGCGCTTCAAAAGCAATTGATTGGCTGCAAAGTGCTTTGAGCATTCTGAGGACATGAGAGCTGCTATATAAATGCAAATCTCTCTTCCTTTTTTCCTACTGCTGTGATCGCTATTAAAATGCCTTTTGTCATGTGAAATGTATCATTTGTTTCCCCTTCCACTAACTTTGCATTTGGCTCTCGGTCGCACACGGCCCTCATTCAACCTCATCCATCCAAGGATCCAAGTGCTATGCACCTGTTAAAGGTGTGTATATTATTATCTGTTAATATGTTGGCTGCAGGTAACTATTCAGGACAAAGCCCTAATAGATAAGCTGATCCAAGCTAGGCAAACAGCTCAGTTTACCAGTACTCTTTGGTGGTAGACTGCATAGTTATTACGTAGTTATAGCTGGCTAAACCCCTGCAGCTTCCTTGTTCAGAGGTAGTGGATCCTAAGCCTTGTCCACCTGCATCTACGTTCTCTGGGTTTGGGTAAGGACATGTCTGGTGAGATGTGTAATCCATATAATCTTTCTACACTCCATATCGGGTAAACAGACTCTTATCTGTTTAGATTTCTATAGTTCGCTTAGGTGTGGTAATGGGCTTCTGTGCTACATCCAACTCCTAGTTAATCCCCCCCCCCCCCCCCCCCCCCCCCCAAAAAAAGAGCTGAAGTAGACATTATTAAAGTACAGCAAGTTCTGGTGTATTATATTACCCAATGCAACTAGGTTTATCATCTTAGATCAATTTTCAAACACTTGATAGCCAAAGCAGGTGTTTTGCCACTAACAGTGAAACAACGCAAATTAACCTTTTTGGGTACTGAATGTCTTTTGAAATTTGCATGTTTATTAACTGTTAAGCATAAGTTTTAGAAAACATCATTTTAATGAACCCTTTTAATTCTGAAACTGCTTTTCAGAACGTTTTTGAAAAAGCTCGCTGAGTGACTCGTCTAGCCCTCCAGATTCTGTTAGAGCAGGGCTAGTTCGTCAATCAGAAGCAGTGCTCTGGAGTACCATGGATTGGTTGAAATATTCGATTACTGAGTTTTCAGCAGAGAATTAGCTCAGTTTTGAACTTCAGTCACAAGTCATGATATCTTACCTTCTCCCCAAGGCTTCTACTGCACAAAAAGCAAAAAGGAGTGATTTTATGTTAAATAGGCTACTTTATGGTGCATTTGTTGTAAAGAGTAGATAGTTAGCAGAGTGCCACACCAAATGCCATTTTAACCCTGTAATATTAAAGCTCTGTATGTTGCTACATATTACAGGCTTTGCAAGAGGATAGGTGTGTTAGTGTTGCACTTCTGCGCATGAAATTCAAGTGGGTAATACAAAAATAACATACTGGTGAACTGGATTGAGTAAGTCACAATGTTATTTCACATGTTTCTCAGTTAACACAAGTACCTTTTGCAGAATGAAAGACAATGATGACTATAGACTAATGCACCACTTTTTAACTTTATTTCTGTTCCTAACTGGTAACTATTTGTCTTGCTAGATCTCTCCAGAAGTCTTGTGTAAGGAGGGGATCAAAGTGTGTCGTACTGTACAGCAGAGTGGCCAATTTATTGTGTGTTCCCCAGGGGCCTTTGTCTCCAAAGTGTGTTGTGGCTACAGTGTTTCAGAAGCTGTACATTTTGCAACTACCCAGTGGTTGAATATGGGCTATGAAGCTGCTAAGGTAACCAGACTCAAGTTACTGTCTATGCTTTGCATAAAGTAAAATGACTACTTTTTAATGAGGTTTCTTTGCTGCTGAGATGGATGTGCTGTGTGAGAAGGAATGGTGGGCAAAGCCATCTACCATGCAAGGGATGATGGGCAGGCCCAGTCCTATGTGAAGGGTGGGGCGAAGGTGGAGCCTGGCCAGTGCCCAAATCCTGTGTGACGCACAGCAGGGAGGGGGGTCTTGGTCAATACCCTAATCCTGTGTGAGGGACTGGGCGAGCGGCTTGGCCAATAACCTAATCCTGTGTGAGACTGGGGGGAGGGGCTTGGCCTGTACCCTAATCCTGTGTGTGGGACTGGGGGAGGGGCTTGGCCAATACCCTAATCCTGTGTGAGGGACTGGGGGAGGGTCTTGGCCAATACCCTAATCCTATGTGAGGGATGGGGTGGGGCCTGGCAAATACTCTAATCCTCTGTGAGGGATTGGGGGTAGGGGCTTGGCCAATACCCTAATCCTCTGTGAGGGATTGAGGGAGGGTCTTGGCCAATACCCTAATCCTATGTGAGGGTTGGGGTGGGGCCTGGCAAATACTCTAATCCTGTGTGAGGGACTGGGGGGAGGGGCTTGGCCAATAACCTAATCCTGTGTGAGACTGGGGGGGAGGGGCTTGGCCTGTACCCTAATCCTGTGTGAGGGACTGGGGGAGGGGCTTGTCCAATATCCTAATCCTGTGTGAGGGACTGGGGGAGGGTCTTGGCCAATACCCTAATACTATGTGAGGGACTGGGAGAGGGTCTTGGCCAATACCCTAATCCTATGTGAGGGATGGGGTGGGGCCTGGCAAATACTCTAATCCTGTGTGAGGGACTGGGGGGAGGGGCTTGGCCAATACCCTAATCCTGTGTGAGCGACTGGGGGGAGGGGCTTGGCCATATCCTAATCCTGTGTGAGGGATTGGGGGAGGGGCTTGGACAATACCCTAAACCTATTTGTGATCAAGCTATTTGGAGTATCACTGACAATCCTATTAAGTGCCTGGAAAATGTAAATGCCACTGGCGAATTAAAACAATATGTAACTGTATAAAGTACTACTTTTTTTTTTGAGCCACCAACACAAACTTCGCAGTATTTATAGGTCTCAACTTTTTACTCCAGTTTGGAGGCAATTGAGGTATTTTGGAACTGTATGTTGTTCAGATTCCTACGTTCAGAAAGCAAGTGATTATGTTGTGCTGTTTGATGTTTAAGTCCAAGCATATTTCTTCTCCTTTCATCTCCACCAGGGAGTTAAATTTGAAGGTCACCATTTATTATAGAAGATGTGTTACCCATGTCTTTGGTGTGCTGTATTTTTTCTCCCCCATCTAAAGGAAGTGTTTTTGCTGTGCCTGTACAGGACTTGAAAAGGAGATACATTGCTAATGCATTTTCAATGGAAAAACTGCTTTACCTTATTGCAACGGCAGAGTCCAAACGGGAAAGTGGGTCAACACTAAGCCACATCTCTTCACTTTTGAAAGAACTCAGGTACATTTTGTTCATTTAGTTGAAACCTTTAAGGTGAGAAAGCAAGCTTGGTTTCATTGATCTAGAGCACTGACTGTTACTGGGGTTTTCCTCTACAAATGAAGCCGTTGTTAAGAGCACATCATGACGGGGATAAAATTGTGTTGTGAAGCACTAATTATTCATCACTTTTATCCCTTATTGTGCATAAAGGACAAGTTAAGTTAATGAAGCGAGTGATTTGCAATATGAATAAATTTCATTAATGACTCCACATTATTCAGAAAATAAAATATGAAATTGAGGAAAACTTTGGATAGTTTGTCACTGTATAACTTTATAGAGTACTGTACTCTTAAGACCAAACGTTTTGCCATTTGAAGGAGCAGCCACAATTATATAACTAACAAAAGACCATTTGAATGGGTTAAGCCATTCTTTTCCAGGTCCATTACTTCCATTGACCTGCCTAACCACCTTTAGCCTGTTCAAAATTCTTGTCCTTAAATTTGCCGTTCCATGTTTTGTTTGACGTGTACAGCTAATTTCATCCCGCAACAAAAACTGGGGAAGCTCTTGCATTATGTTTCCCAAGCGAGATGAAACCATTTTCCATATCTTCTATCCTCTGCTCGTGATTTGCTGCTTAACATTCAGATGTGACCTTTTCTTCAAATATTGATGACGTACCCTTTTGTTCTGGGTTCTTCATCCACTGCAAAGACCATTTTAGTTTATCAGTGCCTTTCATCAACTGAAATGCTTGTATCATGTTTCTCCTATTATCCTTCATTTCACTGAGAATGGCCTTCAATCTAAGCTCAAATTTAAGTCCAGTAATGCTTTCCCCTGAATTCTCTATTGTAGAATCCTTAAAGCAAGTGAGGAAATAGTGAGGCTTTGGTGAATTTTTTATGCGCAAGTATAAGAGCTGTGCCTGAGAACTAGAGGATAGCGACTGTTATCCTGATATTTTAAAATGGAGTAAAATGATAATTGAAGAACCATTTGGCTAATAATAGGGGCAAGATACTTCCAAAATTTTTCACACTCCTGTCAGTGTTGTTCCAATGGATGAAAGAAAAAATTTGATTTATATAGTGCCTTCATGTCCATGGGATATTTGATAACATTTCAAAGCCAATCAATCACTTTTGAAACGTAGTCAGTTGAACTGAAGATCATGAGTCACTGAAGCCCTGATTAGTAGATGGCATGAGTTTTGGAGCAATGGATCATAGTTTACAAAGTTGCGGGACTTCTTTGACCATAGCAAGTAATGGAGTTGATATAATTTACTTGAACTTTGAAAAGTTTTTGATTGGAACTGCCTTAATAAGAGGTAAAGTTGACCAGAAGGCATGTCTATTTTGCACATTGTTAACAATATGGAGAATATCTGTTGCAATAACTTTGCCTGGTAGGTTAAGGGAATTAAGGGAAGAAGATTAAGGGAACCTGCTGGTATTCAGGAATATGGATAAATTAGCCTGGATTTCCCAATTGGGTCCACCAAATCTACTGGTGTCTCATGTGCAGTTATTGGCCTTATAATGGGAATTGGGGAAAAACTCTACACTGACTGGAGTCATACCTAGCACCAAGAAAGATGATTGTGGTTGTTGGCGACCATTCATCTCAGCCCGAGGACTTCGCTGCTGGAATTCCTCAGGACAGTATCCTAGGCCCAACCATATTCAGCTGCTTCATCAATGACCTTCCCTTCATCAAGGGCAATTAGGGATGGGCAATAATGCTGGCCTTGCCAGTGATACTCACATTCCATGAACGAATAGAAAAAAACACGAGCGTTGAAAATCCTGTGATTTTACAGTGACGGTTTACCCTTTTCCCTTGCACTGGTGACCGAAAGTTTGAGGCATTGTTTTTTAATGTCTGTATTCGGGGGCTCATGCTACTCCATAGTTGCAGAATTTAAACACCCTCCCAGCAGTGGAATCAAGAAGTCATGAGAAAGATTGGGAGGGCACAAGAGGTGCAATCAGCTTTTGTAATAAAGTTAATTACTGCAGACGTCCTGGAAGTGCAGATGCAAGGATGTAAGAGCGTTGTATTAATTAGTAGTTTACTGAAAAACCTGGCTGTACCTCGCACCTCTTCTATTCCCATTGATGCCAATTTTAGCACTGATAATCCAGTTCATTCATCCATAATCCAGGAGACTTGAGCTTTTCCTCTCCTCCTGATGACAGACTGGCTGCTTGTGGAGTGGTTGACTGGCTGCTCTAGATCTCTGCGCTCTCACTCCTATCTCCAAGCCTTATCTCCTATTTATCAGGTAATAATTCAGCACCATTTGCAGTTATTAACGAATGGGAGGTTGGGGAAGAGAAAAAACAGGAATAGATTAAATAACAGTCTTCGAACAATAGTGGGAGAGCTTGTTGGGGTAACTGCAACCTGAGAAGGTTTTTTAAGGGCAGAGGTGGAGGGATTTAGAGAAGTTGTTCCAAAGACTAGGGTTGAGACTGCTGAAGGCTCTGCCACCATGGTGGGGTGAAGTGAGGTGGAGTTGTACAATTAACTCACCTGTCTCTAAACATGTACTGTGAATTTTTAAACTCCTAAGATACAAATCTGCATTGACTGTTTAGTGATGTGTGAGGAACTCAACAGATCTGTCACAGAATTCACTTTTTCTCACCATAGACTTTGCTTAGGCTTACTGCAGAAAGTAATCTGAAGGTGTCACAAAATGCTAGCCCCCGCCTATAAACACACAATGCATGCTATGTGCTTCTAAGAGAACTGCTTGGCTGAATGGTGGATATTCAGATGTTGTCTCTTTTTAAATGTAGCTTTTTCCATCATAATATTTGAATGAAAACTCTAAGAACCTTCTATGAGATATATCTTTCGATCCTTTTTTAAATTGTCATATTTTTATCCTTTAATACTTAGTATGAGTAAGAATTATCCTCCATATATATGGGGGAGGCAAAACTATTAACTAATGCTTTTTAAACGTTTCAGTCAGACGTAACTTTCTGTGCTGAAAAGATGCTGAAGCTGCTATTGGGATGAGGGTGTAACCACAGGTGTTGGATATTAGGCATATAAAAAATTTAGAGGCATTGCTTCCTGCCACCAGTGTGCCCTTTGAACATTTCCCTCAGTATTCATATAAAAATAAAAGTTTTCTATTCATAAGTTTTCAAACTGATTAAAGAATTTGTAACATCAGTCAATCTCCTGTTTCTGTTGTTACGACCTCAGTGAGATCGTTAACACTAAAGTACAAGATATGAACCCCAGACCAATTTAAAGAATTACACAAGATTTCATGTTTTAAGACTTCTTATAACAACTGAACAAAAATAAATCCCCATTAACTAAATAGTACATTGTAAGTAGCTGATACCCCAAATTACAAAGGCATTTTCTTTACTTATTAAAACACTTGAAAACTTCACATCACAATTATACATTACACAGTCCTCTTTGTTGGCGAAATCTCTGCAGTTAAAAGTCCTAATCTCCTCTGATTGCAATGGGTTGGATCTCCCAGATCTTTCTCAAAGTAAATGAACTCTTCACTCACTTCTCTGAACAACTTCAACCTGGATGTCTGTGAATAAGGCGATTCCTGGTGATCCTGTTGGTCTTTTACTACTTCGCAAACTTCAACTTTTAAAACATTCAAGTCTTTACAGCCTTCCACTGTATCTTCTGAGAGATGATGTTCCCCCTCCCTCCCTCCCTCAGTCCCCTCCTCCTCTCGCTCCCTCTCTCTCGGCTGCAACTTTTGGTTTCCTTTCTTACAGCCTGTATGCCGTCAGAAAATCTGTTAAATTTATCTGGAATCAAAAGTCAATAGCTTATTGTCCTTTTTCCAATATACAAAGTCCAGAAGTCTGGCTTTAGCAGAGCCATCTGGCCTTCCATTGTTTCCAGGTGTTAGTAGCTGCCATGCATATTTGCATCCTCAGAATCACTGACTCTGTTTACAGTCCGAAAGTCTGTTTTTCAAAAAAAAAGTCTCTGATCTGTATTCTCTGTTGTCCTGGTAACCAAGATTTTTGTCTTCAAGCAGAATGGATTTGAGGTCACCTGACTTCTGACTCCATCTTAAACAGTTTTTAAAACATAATCATGTTACTAAGTCCAGTGTTCATAACACTTTGTGCATGGGAAGTCAAAACTTTAGTCTTCAGGTGAATTTGGATTGGAGGGCGAAACTTAATTGAATCATATATTCTGTTTTTATATTTCTATTATATATTTCTATGTTCAGATTTATAATGAAAACTGCCTATGTAAACTTCTACTGTAATTACATCTTCTCACCAGTGATAATGCTGTAGCTCCTTGACTGATGGGATGTTTTACTTACAGCATGACAAGTTTATACAGTTTCTGCCATAAATGTATATGTAGGAATTTATAAAGGTGGAAATACGCTCAGTCCCCATGCAGAGCGCGCACAAGTCAGCCCCTTTAGGTTACTGTGCATGTGTGGTTGAGCAAAAGAATTTAAAGGGATCGTGCACTTGAATAAATCACCTGCACACGCTCAAAAGAAAATAGAGCGTACGTTGCTCTGGACTCTTGTGGGTACTTTGACAATATGGTGACCAGAATTTGGAGATTTTGGAGACAGGTTTTTGTTACAGAAACTCTGGTTAACCTGTCCTTAGAACAGCATACTGGTTTTCACAGATGATGCTTGATTTTTTTCAATAAAGCCAAAATCAACAATGCACAAACACTTCCTATATGGTAGGAGCAGACCTGGTCTTCAGCTCTGGTCTGAGCAAATCCTATATCAACTTGTCAGTATTGTACTGAATAAATGTGAAATGATGAGGAATGGCTGGAGACATTTGTGTTGCAAATCTTAAAGGTTTTGGGGGGGGTGGGTGCTCAAGAAGGCCAGACTATTAGGGTGCATCCCAAATCGCAGCAAAGTAAATATATCATCCACACTGAGCAGTTGCGCAATGAAAGCAAACACTAAGTATACTTGGAGAATTTGGCAGTGCAGTAGTTTAGCACATTGTTCTTTCACCTCAGGGACTTGGGATTCAAACCAGTTGAGACTGTCTGAAGAGTCCTCCATGAAGGGAATTTGATTCAGTTCCCTAGTATGCATGACTGCAGCAGAAAACTGTCCCTTACATTAGAAAAAAAGTAGCTTTACTAAAGAGCTAATTGTTCTTCTAGAATGTACCAGCTCACTTTACATCCACTATACATTTGAATGAGAGCAAGTCTCCATATTTGTATTGGAATCTATCCTCATTGTTATTCTAAGGTATTACAGTAATGTTCAAAATATGTAGATTACTCATATGGCTGCATTGTTGAAAGATAAATTTAAAAATGCAAAATTGACTTCCCATTAAATCACAACAAATATTGCATTTCCACCAGTTGTATGATACGCTCAGTCTTTGAGCTTTGAAAATAGTAACATTTCCAATATCTACTCAGGGAAACAGAGTCGAGACAGCGACAGCAGCTGCTTGATGCAGGTTTGCATTCGTCAGCTCGCTACGGTAGCCATGACAGCCACCTCTCCATGATGGATATGAAGAAGAAACCACGGAAGTGGTTAGCATCTGAAACATCAGAGAGGAGATGCCAGATCTGCCAGCAGTTGTGTTACCTATCCATGGTGAGTAGAAGGTTTGGTCGAAGTAGGATTGAAGATGTTCAGTATCTGAGCACAGTTGTAATCTAATCTCTAACCAGGAAAAGCAAGCTTTTTAGGTTTGTTTCATACTATCTTCCACACCTGCTGGAGATTCTCCTGTGCCCTTGCCCATCCCAAACTTACCCAAGGATATATCAGATACCTGCAGTATTACTCGAAATGTAATACATTTTTGATGTGGAATAGGGGAAGGTAAATGCAATGCATAGTGTAGGACGTAGCCAGACAGATCAAGAAAATAATTGCATTCATACACTGGATTTCACATCCACAAGCTGTCCCAAAGCACTTTAAAACCAACTAATTGCTGTTGATTGCTGGATAAATGTTGGCCTCTGAGCCAGAAGGTTCAAGAGCCACACCAGGACTTGGAACACATAATCTAGGCTGACATTATGGAGATTCCATCTTCTTATGAGAAAGTGAAGGCAGGTTCCTGTCTGCCTGTTCAGGTGGATGAAAAAGATTCCATTGTAGAATTCAACAGGAAGCAAAAGTTTCCCTGATGCTTGGCCAACATTCTTTCCTCAATCGACATCACCAAAACAGGTCATCTGGTCATTGCTCTTGTGCACAAATAAGCTGTGACTCCGCAATGCCAGTGACTACACTTGAAATGCTATCTATTTATTATAAACTGCTTTAGGACTTCTAAACGTAAGTCCTTAAATGAAAGAAGGCTTGTCTTGTGTCTCAGTAGGTAACTGTGGTTTTGCATTGAGTCATATAGGCAGGAAAGCCCAACATTCATTGATCTATACCAAGTTAGCTGATGGCAATCAAGGTGGACAGCTACAATTTCCACCAAATAGGGAAGAGAAAATTCAGCCAGGACTTCCTATTCCTGATTACTACCCAGTGACCCTTGTATATGAGTGCTGTTGAGAGCATTGAACATGGCAGTGATGCCCCCCAAGGAAAGTAGGCTGCTCACACTCTATCCGACTCTCTCATGAAGGATGGCCACTTAGGACTGCTGACACATGAGCAACTAGATCCTCAGTTGAGGTCTGTCCTTCTGGAGAGAAGGGGAGGAAGATGCCAATAAAAAAAAAAAATCCAGTTAATAATTGGTAACATTACGAAGTTTAAATACACTCGAGGGGTGGGGAGTCATCTAGAAGCACAAGGCAGAGCTGAGTTAGGAAAGTCACTTGAATCCCTGAGATGATCTTGCATGCATCTTTTGTACTTATTCTATCCTTTTCCACCTTGACATTTGTGCTTTTGTTCTGATTTCTATCTAAGGCTGCAGTTACGCTGTAGCTCTAAATATGGGACCAGCATCTGTTGGTTGCAAGTTATGTGATAAAAAAGGAAGCACTTATAGAATAATTGAAATTTACAACACAGAAGGCCTGTTGTGCCTGTGCTGTCTCTTTGAAAGAGCAGCAATGCTTAGTCTGTGTTTTGCCTGTAACCCTGTAAGTTCCTCATCCTCAAGTACCTGTCCAACTCCCTTTTAAAATATTTAATGGAATCATTTTCCACCACCTTTCCAGGTGGAGCGTTCCAGATTCCGACAACTGAGTGAAAAAAATTCTCCTCTAGATCTTTTGCCAGTGATTTTTAAACTATGTCCTCTAGTTATTGGCCCACTCACCAGAGGGAATAACTTTTCTCTATCTACTCTATGAAAACTTCTCATCATCTTGAAAACCTCCATTAGGTCACCTCTTAACCTGGACTGTTCCAAGGGGAACAGTCCATCCTCTCCTCAGAACTGAAGTTCCTCATACTTTGTTAACATTCTCTGTATCCTTTCTTTAATTCTGTTGTGGAACTAAAATAAGTAATTAAAAGTCAGCTTCACACAGAAAACTTGTCCTAATTTATTTTTGTTACTGTAGTTGTGACATATAGTCTTAGTCTTAGTTAGGGCGATGCCAAGTCATTCAATATCCTTGCAAACGTTTTGTGGGATTGCTTTATGCTTGATTGAAAGCTTCATTTTGAGTTGAACAGACAGCTATTTTAGAATTAGAATTAGAATATTACAGCGCAGTACAGGCCCTTCGGCCCTCGATGTTGCACCAACCTGTGAAACCATCTGACCTACACTATTCCATTTTCATCCATATGTCTATCCAATGACCACTTAAATGCCCTTAAAGTTGGCGAGTCTACTACTGTTGCAGGCAGGGCGTTCCACACCCCTAACTACTCTCTGAGTAAAGAAACTACCTCTAACATCTGTCCTATATCTATCACCCCTCAACTTAAAGCTATGTCCCCTCGTGTTTGCCATCACCATCCGAGGAAAAAGACTCTCACTATCCACCCTATCTAACCCTCTGATTATCTTATATGTCTCTATTAAGTCACCTCTCCTCCTCCTTCTCTCCAACGAAAACAGCCTTTCCTCGTAAGACCTTCCCTCCATACCAGGCAACATCCTAGTAAATCTCCTCTGTACCCTTTCCAAAGCTTCCACATCCCTCCTATAATGCGGTGACCAGAACTGCACGCAATACTCCAGGTGCGGTCTCACCAGAGTTTTGTACAGCTGCAGCATGACCTCGTGGCTCCGAAACTCGATCCCCCTACTAATAAAAGCTAACACACCATATGCCTTCTTAACAGCCTTATTAACCTGGGTAGCAACTTTCAGGGATTTATGTACCTGGACACCAAGATCTCTCTGTTCATCTACACTACCAAGAATCTTCCCATTAGCCCAGTACTCTGCATTCCTGTTACTCCTTCCAAAGTGAATCACCTCACCGTAGATGTGATTGATGCAGGCTGTTTTCTGGAAAGTAATTCCCAACCTGGCTGGTTGAAATGTGAGACTTGAATTGAAATCTTCATACAATGATGAGGCAGATAGCTTCTTGGATAGTGGGAAAAGGAAAAGGGCTACTGTGCAAGAGTACATAGTTTAGCATTCATAGGAGCAGTCAAAACTATATGTGTCGCTGCTGCTGCTATTATTAGTTAGTTAAAGCCTTAGTCTTCGGCTGACACCTAAATTTGTCAGCCTTGGTTCAGTGGTAGCACTTGGGTCTGAGT
This sequence comes from Heterodontus francisci, assembly GCF_036365525.1. NCBI lineage: Eukaryota > Metazoa > Chordata > Chondrichthyes > Heterodontiformes > Heterodontidae > Heterodontus > Heterodontus francisci. Next base: position 44,829,586 of record NC_090372.1, read on the forward strand.
CGGAATGTTCGAGCCCCACTCCAGAGACCGTAGGAGCTAATCTAGGCTGACACTTCAATGCACTACTTGAGGGAGTTCTACATTTTCAAATGCGATGTTACTCTGAGGCTCTGTCTGTCCTCTCCGTTAAATGTAAAAGATCCCACAACAGTAATTGGAGAGCAGCAGGGGAGTTCTACCCTGTGCTGTGGTCAACATTAATCAGTCAACCAACATCTGGTCATTTATTTCATTGCTCTTTGTGGGAGCTTGCAGTGTTTCCTACATTAGGACAGAACTACACTTTGAAGGTACTTCATTGGCTGTAAAGTACTTTGAAACATCCTGAGGTCATGAATGGCACTATATAATTGCAACTCTTTTTTAAAGAAGTCCTGTTGTTTTCTGAAGTCAGAGGATGACATGAGGTAACATGATAAAATCAAAAACTGGAAATAAAGGAAAGAGGGTTATTTGATGATCTCTGGATACATTTCAAGTTTACCTTGGTATATTGACAAAGTGCAAGGCCTCTCTAGAATATTGGAAACAAAAGTTCACTTACAGGAGAGGTCTAAGATACTGGACCTCCAAAATACTGAGTAAAAGAGAGTTCAAAAAATGCAGAAATTCAAAATGTTATAGTAAATTTCAAAATATTATAATCTAGACTCATTGTGATTGAGACTGAGATGCAGCCGCAGAGGAGCTTTGTGCATGTATTTCCATGCCCTACGTCACTAATTCTTAATGTTGGGGGAGCTTCTGCTAAAGATTTAAATATACTCAAAAGTTTAAACAAAAATCTCTGAGTTCAGTGGCTTGCCTAGGCACTTCAAAAATTAGGCTTTGCTTTGGGCTGGAGTTAAATGTGATAGGCACATTTAGCATTGCGGCATCTCACTTGTAGTGGCAGGAATGGAAATGAGGAAAGTGGTAGAGGCAAGAACTAATATTGGGGTGATGATCTGTAGGGGCAGAAAGAATATTGGGGTTTACTTAGACAATATTGTAGTGAAGATAGACTTGTCCTTAGGAGAGACTGAAATAATTTTAAAATCAAATAAACACAACTGCTACCTCAGGGTAGGCTATGATGGCCTATCCTACCTACATAACGGTCACACAAATATTACACCAATACTGTAACTGCATCTTTGTAGAACTCCCAATAGAATTTTTGATTTTGACAAATTGAATTGCAAGTTGACCAATTTAAAGTACTGACTCCCAAAATTTCATCTACTTAGGTGGTGCAAGAAAATGAGAATGTTGTCTTCTGTCTCGAGTGTGCTCTTCGCCATGTAGAAAAGCAGAAATCCTGTCGGGGATTGAAGATGATGTATCGCTATGATGAGGTTTGTTGATGGTAGATATGTACATTTTTGGTTACAAACTTTCTGTCTCCTGCTCACAGTATAGGGGTATCACCCAGCTTGACGGGTTCTGTGGAAACCATATCATCAAGGACCCATGCAAAAATGTCATCATGATAATGTGGATAGACTGCAGGTGATCTACTCCTGCATTGTATCAGGTCCCAGGCTCTCTGCCATTTCTTTTTGGCTATCTAAAGATTCACTGTCGCTAAAGCTTGGGTAAAACCTACAACAGTAGCTTCCATTAGACAGTCAAGAGTATCAAATACACTGTTCCTTAATCTGTCCTGCCAAATTTTTTTCCCATGTTTCCCAGAGACTGATGTGTCTGTGTAGGAATTATTTGACTTGCGTACCTCTCACATTGGGTATTGGAGTGGGGTTCGTGGACTTGAATCCAACTCAACAGAAACACACACATACACTATCTCACAGGGATTATCTTTATTTAAACACTAATACATGGATTAAATAAGAAACACAACTAGACCTGTCCTGGAGTCTTTGTGCCCGATCAGCCAAATTGGTGATCACGCAAAGTCTGTTGAATCTTCTTTCCAATAGACGAGGGCCTGTCTGTCCCAGCCAGATGCAGTGAAAAAGCTGGATATTGTATTAGTTCTTATATTCTTTGTGTCCAAATTTCCTTTGTGATCCTCACATTCACATCTCAATGATTGGTTCCTTCAGGCATGCCTATACATCTTGTTGTTTTATGGTTGGTTCCAAGTTTAGTGGGGTTACTTCATCATGCATGTCATTTGTTGCAGTTTAATGGTATCTTCTCTCACGACTGTACCACTCTGTTCTGCTGATCCCATAGCAACCCAAGATTTGTCCTTGGTCTGATAGATAATGTTTGTTGTTGATCCACTTTCTCACCTTGCAGTTTAATGTGGTTTAGTCATTATTAAAGGTCTTCTAGTATAATATATTCCGATTTTCAGCATCCACATTATTTTGTTTTTGTAAGGTTGTTTAAAACAGAATTTCCCTTCTGTCCCTCTTCAAGTGTATTGATAGGCCTTGCCTCCCAGATATACTTTCCGACTCCATTGCAGGCTTCATTAATAGAGTATATAGTTGTGAAGTCGTTATATTATGTTTTTTGATGTAAGCGGTTTCTTGCATTGTGTAACAAGAAGTAAACAGCCCAGGGCTATAATCAGAACAAAAGGTAAAAAATCTTGAATAAAATAAAAGCACATTGCAATAAATGGACGCAGGGGGTTTCTCCTGCATTATAAATGACTTCCCACCATTCTTCTTGTCCCAATTTCAGTATAATCCTCTCAATTGGCTGATTATTCAGTTGCCTGTGTATCATAGGCTTTTGAGAGGTTATACCTCAGTTTGTACTGATTCAGGACTAAATGATAGAGGTGAGTTTGGGTGTCCAAACAGAATCATTTTGAAGCCCTCTACTTCCTCATGGAGATTGCTTTTCACTGGATCCATGTTTGCTTTGGAAACTCCTCTTTGTAAAGTATGTTTCCTCCTTGTCTCCTGCCTTCAGCTTGTAGCTGAAAACCATGGCCCCCTTTTTCCAATTATGAGGTTGGCATGTATATGTCCAGACCCAGACCATGTCTTGTAACCCCATAACTTTTGTTTTTAGCCTCTCTACAAACTTTAATGGAGACCTTGAAACTAGCAACCATGCTATCTGTAAGGAAAAACTAATTTAAACAGCATTCTTCTAATTCTAATAAAGCAGACATAAAATTGTAGTCTAGAAAACTTAATATTAAACTGCAACCTAGCAAAGCTTTAAGACTGAAAAATAATTAAAGCAAATTATATTTAAAAGTTAGTACACATGACTGTATTTACGAGTGATAAGTACAGATGACTTTTTTCAAAACCGTCCTCCCTTCCTTAGCCTGCAATAAAAACTTCCTTGTGCAAATCACCTGCTGCCAGTTGATTTGAATGTCTAAAAGCAGTTAATTTTTTTTGCACAACAGGAATTTCGGCCAAAGCTTTAGGTACTTAACCCTTTCAAACCTAGTCCCTCTAATTACCCTCTTGTTACGGCTGCTCAGGACAAAGCCCCCAATCAAAATATATGATTCTGATTGCAGTGGGAGCAATGCACTGTCAATTCAGTCCCGTTGCTCCACAGGTCGCATCATATTTCTTTAAGCTTTCCAAATTGAAGAAAAAAGCAGCCAAATTGAACAATCTAGTAACCCCCGAATGAAGGGAACCAAATCAGGTATCTTTAGATACCAGCAAATTAACTATTTATTAAAAAATCTAAGATCTTAAACACTACTAAGATAAACCAACGTCTAAAGACCTTGTAACTTCGTATTTAAAAAATCTAACTCCCGCATTCGCATACATATACTCAACTAACAGTAGTTTGGCTTTTAATTAGCTGCCCGAAAAAATAAAAATAAAGTGTTTGCAAGTTACGTGCCTGACGAAATGGAATCTTCCAATATACCACAGTCAAAGTTCACTTGCAGTCTTCCAAGGCCCGATGAAACAGAAGGTCCCGCCAAAGATGGGGTTCAAAAGTTTGGCTGTTGTAGTATTAAACTTTTTTTTCCAACACAGATATCAATAATTTGTTGTGAAAGAAAAAACTTTTTCTTTTTTATGGAATTAATTTGGTTTGAAGCTTTGTAGGATTTTGAGAGAGAAACAACACAGCTTTTCTTCCTGCAGTTTAAATTGTCTCAGAGAGCTCTCCTTTTCTTCAATTGCTGGAACAGTCTCTTAAATAACTGCTGCTCAGCTAATTTTTTTAAATGTTAAAACTGCAACTCTGAATCTCTGTCCCCTCTCTGTCTCTGGCTGTTGCTTGGCAACCAGAATGCACTTTGGCTCACTGAGCCTCTGGAGAGTTCTTAAAGGTGCACTGATCTTTTACAGTCTTAAAGGCTTAAAGCATTATTTCCTGAGGAGAAAAAAAAACACAGGACCATGACACCTCCGCCCCAGGTGAAATGAAATGCCATTCCCAAAATGCATTTCTTTACAATGCAAAAAATAGAAATTGAAAAAACACTACAATTTTTTCCCACATTTACGCACCATTCACTCTAATAATAATTTATAGCATTTTCTCTATACCATCATCTTCTATATAAGTTAACATGCTTAAATCTGTGACAAAGTGTCAGCGATAACATTTTTCCCGAAATATGTATACAATTTTCTAAAATGATAAGACTGCAACAATAAGTTCCATCATACCATTTTTGGCTTTAGATTTTACAAAGGTTGTCTCAATTAGCCCATTCCAACCTTCAAAACATAGTCTCCCAGTTGTTTTGTGTTTTCCTTCCAAGTGTCCCTATTGTCCATCACCTCAGCCAGGTGAATTGCACAGTTAGGATCACTGGCCACTACTGGGTTTACTATTCTCTAAGAAGTTTCTCAAGTACCCCTTAACCTGTGTGGCATCACTTGATACTGGAAAATCCCATCTGGTATAACAGAAGCTGATTTTTCCTTATCTTGGGGTTTCAAAGGAATTTGACAGTATCCCTCCAACATATTTGTCTCTTTAAGCCCACTTTGTCCATATAGTCTTCTAAATGAGAATTTGGGTAGGAGTCTGCCTTCGTTACCACAGTGATCTTTCTATAGTCTATACAAATTTGAGACGTCCCACAAGGTTTAGGCATCAAGACCACCTGCGAATTCCAGCTGTCCTGACTAGGTTCATCTAAGCTGCCCTGCAGCATGCATTGGACCTCTGCTTCCACTTGGGCCTCTCTGTCTGGACCTAAGCAGTAAGGATGTTGTTTTAAAGGAATGGCTCCCCCTATACCCACATCATGTGTGGCTAAGGTTATACATCCCGGCTTATCCCTATAAACAGGCTGAGAAAAGCCTGGTTAGGTGGTCTTGTTGTTTTGCCTCCAAGTGCAAAAACATATTGTCTAATTTTCCTAGCCATTCTGCGTTCGCTAATCTGATAGTTGGAGGTTCAGTCTGAGAATTTCCTAGGCCTGCTTCTGCCTCATCCTCACTATTGTTTTCCTTCTGAACAGTCCCAGTTAACTGACATACCTGTACTGGCTTATCCTCCTCCCTGCGATAATATTGCTTTAGCATATTGATGTGACACAACTTGTTCTTCCGGTGATCGGGGTGTCAATCAAGTAATCTACCTTAACCACTCTTTTGATCATTCTATATGGGCCACTGAACAGTGCTTTTAATGGTTCTACCTGTAACAGTAACAACACTGATAGTTCATCCCCTGGTTGAAAATTGTGGGTTTTTGCATTCTTGTCTGCCCATTTTTTCATATTGGCCTGGGATGCTTTAAAGTGTTCCTGAGCCACACTGCAAGCTTCAGTGAGCCTTTCCCAGAATGCAGATACATAGTCTAGTATCGAAGATTCATTCTTTTGTTCCAAGAATCTGTCTTTTATAAGTTCTAGAGATCCTCTTGATGTCCGTAAACCAATTCAAAAGGACTGACGCCTGTAGACTCATTCAGTGAATCTCTGGTGGCAAATAAAAGAAAGTCTCGTCCTTTATCCCAGTCATGTAGATATTCGTGACTGTATGTTCTAATCATTGTTTTGAGAGATTGGTGGTATCTCTCTAAAGCTCCCTGTGACTGTGGGTGATATGCTGAAGATTTCAACATGACTTCTTGAAATATCTTCGACATGAAATTAGAACCTTGATCTGATTGAACTTCAAGTGGTAACCCATATTTTGTAAAGAATTGGGTTAACTTTTCTACTATTCTAGCAGTAATTGTCCTCAAAGGAATGGCCTCTGGAAATCAAGTAGCCATATTCATGATGGTATGTATCAATGTCCTGCTTTTGTTTTTGACAAGGGTCCTACACAGTGTACTAATACCATACTAAATGGTTCCTCAATCACTGGTATGGGAATTAGTGGTGCCAGCTTTATGGTAAGTTGTGATTTTTCCCACCATTTGACATGTATGACATGTCCTACAAAATTGTGTCTCATCCTTTGTAAGACCTGGCCAATAATAATGTTGGCTTATGCGTGATTTGGTCTTCCGAATTCCCCTATGTCCTGCAAAAGGAATGTCATGTGATAATCTGTCATGAATACCTCCACCTGCCAAGAATGAGGCATATTAATTTTAAACTGTTGCTGGAGTGAAGAAATGACATGTTTTAAAAAGCAATCACCAGACACTTGGCTGGAGCACATTTGCAGTGCTTGGAGAGACAAAATAATTGCTCACTGATTCAATTAACAGAGATCGGCCTGGGCAATGGTGATCCACATCTTGTCAGGGTAAGAGACAGCACTTGCATCCCCCCCCCACCGAGAGCTTTGGAATCCACAAACGCAGGAGTGGGTAAGCCAGCTGGTCACATGACTGGCTGTTCAGACTTTTTGAACTGGACACAGGACAGTTTGAAGGCACAGATTGCAAATTGCAACTGTACCTAGAGCAAGAGAGCTTCTCTCCTGGCTGGCGCGCTCTCACTTTCTCACAAGCCTCCAGACCTACTGAAGACACGTAAACCTCGAGAGACATCGAAACAAGTATGCACTTCCCAACGAGCAGCAAGGCTTACCAGAAACCAAAGACTCAACAACAAACTCAAAAGGACTGTAACTACAATCCAGCTATTGCCTCAAACTTTTCCTCTTTATTCCTTCTACTTTTTCTGTCTCTATCTGCGTGTGTTTATTGCGTGCGCATGCTAGTGTGGTTGCGTTGCGTATTTGTAGTTAACCGAATTAAGAGTTTAAGATTAACAAACTTCCACCTTCCTTCTTTAAATTTAAGAAAACCTGTCTGATTGCTCTGCCTTAAAATTGGAAAGCAGTGAACAAGGATTCACTGAGGGGGAGCCAAAAACACGGTGTTTTTAAAATGAAACCCTGTTACGGTTAGACCAGGCAAAGGCTGAGAGGGAACACCTAGACCCCTTCTCACCTGGTCGTACTGAATCCTTGGAGATATTTAGGTGGTACCACTATCTGTTCCAACAACCATGCAGTCTTCGTCTGCAGGTCTATGAGGCAGTCTCCATTTCCTCCTTAAAACCCTATTTGCCATATAATAGCCTTCCGGAACTCTCTTCGCCTCAGCTTCTGTCAGAGCCGTCTGTGCCATTTGGTATATCTCTGGATCAGCCTGCTGTGCTAAAATGATAGATCTATTTTAAATCTCATTTGGATTATCTAAATCCCCTCATAAGATTTCAGATACTTGGCTATCTGTGGTGCCACTTTTACATCCGACAATGGATCCTGTTTAGCCATTGATTGGGTGCAGGAAATAATCCTGGAACTTGTTCCTGTAATTGCTCCGTTTCCTTAATTTCACTTGGTTCCTCTGTAATTATAGGAGAAACTGATACTTCTGATCCGGCCAAATAATTTCCTAGGAGTAGATCAATTCCCTCTACTGGGAAACTGTGGACAACTCCTACAGTTACTATCCCAGATATTAAGTCACTCTCTAGGTGTACTTTATATAAAGGTACGGGTAAATCCTCCCTGCCAATTCCATTAACTAAAACTTTAGCATTCAAACTGATGTCTGGTGGAAACATTATATCTTTCCCCAGCAAGAGAGTTTGGGTTACTCATGTATCCCTGAGTATTATAGGTTTTCCTGCCTAACTTACAGGATATGGAGTTACTTTCCCCTTTGACAAAAATTCATTATCACTTTCGGATATTTTATTCTTGGCCTGTACACTCCTTTTTAGTTTTAGTATCTGGTTTTACAACTGTCGTTAAAGCTATAGCCTGATTTTCTATACACTCAGTCAAGTCTTTTCCTGTGCACTAGTTTTGCCTACCCCAACAAGTCTTATGGGTTTACCTCGTAATTTCTAGCATTCTGAACGAAGATGACCCATTTTGTGGCAATGATAACACATCGGCTTGCGAACCCTCACTTCTACCCTGAGCACCTTCCTTTCTGGCCTGAGGAGGTGATCCTGGGGCATCCCAGCTTGTTCCTCCTTGTCCCCGGCTACTTGCCTTCCTTTCACGCTCCCACTTTATATCATTCTCAGATTTATGGAGGTGACGGACAAAAGAGGTTGGCTTATTCACAAGCTCAAAATCATCAATTTCCGCTGCTTGCCTAGCTTTCAAAACTTTCAGGTTATCTATATGAGTTCTCACTACTGGAGGAATGGAGATTTTAAACTCTTCTAGGAGAAACAACTTCCGAAGGTTCTCATACGTGGTTTCCATCTTTAATGCCCGTATCCAACGGTCAAAATTAATTTGCTTCACCCTCTCAAATTCTACATATGTGTGCCCAGCCAATCTCTGGAAGTTCCGAAACTTCTGTCCATAAGCTTCAGGGATTAATTCATACGCAGTGCGAATAGCCTTTTTTGCCATCTCATAATCTGCAGAAGCCTCTTCAGGAAGTATGGCATAAACTTCATGAGCTCTGCCTGCCGACCTGCTTTGCATAAGCAGTGTCCAGCTTTCCTTCAGCCATTTCATCTGTTGGGCTATTTTTTTCAAAATAAATGAAAAATGCCTCTACGTCCCTTTCCTTGAACTTTGGAAGAGCCTGTATAAATTTAAACAGCTTTTCGCTGGGTCCTGGGCCGAATTCAGATTCTTCCTGATCCTAATTTTCCCTGGATTCAAGACCACCCCTTTGTCTTAGTTCCATCTCTTTTAACTTAAATGCCCTGTCTTCTCTTTCACATTCTCTCCAAAATGCGCTCTCTTTCTCCCTTTCATCCAATTCATGTTTTCTTATTGCTGTTGCTTTTTCTTTTTACCTTCTTCTTCCAATTCAAGTTTTTTCATTTCTAATTGAATTCCAGCCAATTCCACTGATTTATGACCACCTTGTGTCTCACCTTCTTCCAGATATTGGGCTATTATGTCAATTATCTCTGCTTTTTTGGCACTTAATTTCAATTCTAACCCCAATTTTGCTGCCAGTTCTTTTAATTTATTCTTAGTTAGTTATCAAGTCACTGAGGGGAACATTCTGCTTTCCCAAAAGCTCTGCTGTAACTGCTGTTACCATTGCTATGGTATAGCCTGTATCTTATTATATAAGAGACCTGGTTCCTTTATTTCTTCATAATTGGCATTAGATTCAGACTTTTCCAACAGAAACAATTGAGTTTCCAATTGATATTATCCCAAATGCGAGAGTAATTAATATGATTCCAAACGCGAGCCCTCCAAATTAGTCTGACTCTGATCCCAGATGCGAGCCGCCTAATTAAATATGATGTGACCGCAGATGAGCCAAATTGAACAATTTAGTAACCCCCAGATGAAGGGAACCAAACCAGGTATCTTTAGATATCAACAAATTACCTATTTATTTAAAACTAAAATCTTAAACACTACTAAGATAAACCAATGTCTAAAGACCTTGTAACTTATTTAACAAATCTAACTCCCGCATTCACATACATATACTCAAATGAACAGTAGTTTGACTTTTAGTTAGTTGCCCGAAAAAATAAAAATAAAGTCTTTGCAAGTTATGTGCCTGACAAAATGGAGTCTCCCAGTGCACCACAGTCAAAGTTCATTTGCAGTCTTCCAAGGCCTGATGAAACAGAAGGTGCTCCCAAAGATGGGGTTCAACAGTTTGGCTGTTGTAGTATTAAACTCTTTTTTTCCAGTGAACACAGCAGATATCAATAATTTGTTGTGAAAGAAAAAGCTTTTTCTTATTTTTTATGGAATTAATTCTGTTTGAAGCTTTGTAGGATTTTGAGAGAGAAACAACACTGCTTTTCTTCCTTCAGTTTAAATTGTCTCGGAGCTCTCCTTCCTTCAATTGCTGGAACAGTCTCTCAACTGACTGCTGCTCAGCTAATTTTTTAAAAATTCAGAACTGCAACTTTGAATCTCTGTCCCCTCTCTCTCTGTGGCTGTTGCTTGGTAACCAGAATGTACTTTGGCTCACTGAGCCTCTGGAGAGTTCTTAAAGGTGCACTGATCTTTTACAGTCTTAAAGGCACACTGCAATATTTCCCGTGGAGAAATAAAAATCACACAGGACTGTGACACTCTCTAAGACCCTATTCCTACTGCCTCTGCTTTAAGGGTAGGAGGTACACCCTACCCTTCAATCAATCTTGTTTCTTATCCTTCTGCAGGAGGTCCATTAATTCTGTTATTGGCATGCTGATCAAGTCTTCTAAGCGTATGGTTCAAGCAATACATTATGATAGATAAAAAGAAAATCATAATAAATTGTACAGAGAGCTACCATTTACCGTATTATCCAGAAACTCATGGATTAAAAGATCATCCAGCTCTCCCTTTACCTGTTTCTATCTCGTGGATCATTCTTGCTAATTTCTCCCTCGCCCTCAATTGTCCCAATCCAAATTCTATATCATCTTTGATTTAATCCCTCTGACAGATACCACTTTATTTAACTCTCTCCTGATTGTTTCGTTTAAAAAGTCAGTCTCTCCTATGCATCAATCCCATGACAATTTAAGAAGTAGTCTCGTTCTTCTGAGCCACATTAACCATTTCATGTCAGGCTGTTGTCAAGTAACTGCATGTCTGAGACCCATCCTGTAGTGCAAATTCACCAAGCATTTCAACATGCTAGTTGCTTCACATGTAACAAATTGCATTTTTGTGCACTCACATGAACCCGGTATCATGCAACACATGACATTCAATACAAGCCATTCTTGGGCTTTCAGGTGATCTTATTAAAAGATCGGGGGTGTTTGGAGGTCTTTGCTTATCTCCCCCCACCTCATTGCAATTGGTTCCAATGTCTCGGGTAGTGGCCAGGCACTCGAATGCAGTTTCCTTATTCAGTATAGGCAATGGCACCAACATCTCCAAGCGAAAACTATGAATTAACTACTCTAAACTGCACTTTCCTAACTTTCGCAAGAATATACATCGATACTAGATTGATATCTTTTGTGCTCATTTGATTTATTCCAATTCATCTCAGGGAAAAAGTTGATTTTAGAAAAATTCTCATTTGGTATAATTTTGCTATTTTTGTCATATATCCTCAACCCCTTCCTCGCATTCAATGCTGTACAGTAATTATCTCATTCATGAGCCCTGGGGGCACTTCACTGTCCAATACAGTATCCTCATATCTTTAAAATATAGATCAAATTCTCCAATTTGGTCTAAGTTATTAACACATTTTGTTTGTTTATTTTAGAGGACCTTTTATTTCCCAAAAATAGCTCACTATATTGTGCCTGTGTCCATTTTATCATTTCAAAATATCGCAAACCCAAAGAGTGTTATTGTTGGACTGCCAGATCTCGTCAATGTTCGATTTTATTTCCTCAAAAAAACTTGCTTCCTTGATCCACAGGAACCACCTAAACCACGCTCCGCTTTTCTTTTAAGGAAAATTTTATATTCCCCTTAAACTTTAGGTAAATTTCCCTTTGAGTGCTTGAAACAGCAACTCAACAATTTATCTTGTCCATTTCAATTTCAGAAACAAATGATGCCCAGGCTTTGTGGTTTTATATGAGACAGAAATGCTTGCAATTACTTTGGAGATAACTCTGTCTTGGAAGATGACAAATGACCTTGAATGGGTTAAGTCCACCCCTTGAAATGCAAAATCTTAAGTCCAAATCATTACCATGCTGTGACAATTGAGGTCTGCCAATAAATTCTTAAAACTGCTAGATCGCTTGCTGTGCCATCAGTATTCATGCGGTAGACACCTACTGAAAAGAAAAAAAATAATAGAATCCATTGTGCCTCTGCTTAAGAGCCCAAGGGATTAATTTGTCAAATCATAATTTCCTTCTATCACTGTGGGGAAATAGCCACTTAAAATTAAGAAAACCTAAATTTAGTAATACCCACTATTTATAACCTTACATTCAGCAATACAAATATTGTTGCATGGTGAATTTAAAAAAACTCTCAGCAGAAGGGGTTTACTCTTTTATAGATTTATAAGAAGGCGGAGCCAAATATCGTCAGACACCGTTGCGTCATTTCATGTAAATGATAAAAGCTTTCCCAATCGGAAAAGAACCAAACACTATTTTACACTTTTAAAACTTGCACAAAATGTCCAAATGCAATTAAATTCTGAAAATCTCCGCTTCTTCCAATCTTCCAATTTTTCAAAACCGAAGCCACAAAGGCTCAAAAATGTTACCAAATTTTTATCCGTCCTAGAAATTAAAAATTACTTTAAAAGCAGCGGAAATCATTAGCAAGTCCACTATTAGTTTTAAACATTCTGTGAAACAGATCTGCAGTACAATTCAACGCGATGTCTTCAGATCATTATAGTACTACTCATTAGCAGTTGCATTTCCCTTTCTTCTAGTCACACATTGCAGTATCACCAAAATGATTAAGCAATCAGAATCACCTCAAATCATTGAGACCTTGGCACTGGTCAGAAATTAAAAATCCCAATTATTTATGTGAAAATCTCATGCCCAGAACTAGGATTTTCCACACAATTTACAACCAGAATTTCATTGTGGCTGCAATGAAAGTCGGGTTTTCACAATTTAATAGGCTATTTAACCTCAATAATTCCAATTTAATTTGAGCCAATATTTTATTAACTGTACACAATAGAGAACAGATAAAATAATCAAAATAGCACGTGCTTACAAAAACCCAGTAAATTACATTTTTTCTTTCTTCAGGTGTCTTTCCAAATGACACAAGGTTACTGAATAGAACTGAAGAAAAAAGTTCTTTCAGTAAAACAAAATCTTGAATGCTCTTACACAACAGGGAAAAAGCGGTTGGAGCTCCCCACCGCTTGTGGACTCTGAAACCTTCACACCGGCGTTTTAAAGAAATAGAGGTTGAAAACAAAAGTTGTGATAGTAGAAAAGGGACTGCTCCTCCTTTATTCCATCATAGATTAGTTTAGTACTTTTTCTTTCAACTCAATTAACAATTTGATTATTCTTGTCAACACCTTAAGGGGAGGAGTCGATCACATTATCAGGTCTTTGACTTTCAACAGTTCTTTGTAAATGTTCGAATTGACTTAAAAGGTGATTTATTTTTAATTAACTGCAAAAAGCAATAGCAATTTTTAGCTGTACTCCAATTAAGAAAGTGCTTTGAAAAGTTCAAATTGATCACGCTGCTATTCACAGTTGCCCAAGTAAGCTTTAGTCAAAACAAAATCCACGCCAGTATCTTAATTTAAAGTGTAATTTAAAGTTTTCCTCAATTCTGGCTGCATAATCTTACATTCAAATGAACACATGCGATCAACCATATTCACATTTCCATGTAACAATCAGTGGCCCCTTTAAGATGCATGCATGCATGGCCGCGTGGCGATCTTAGATGGGCCACGTGCAGCGAAGGTAAATTAGAGAGAAATTGCCTGCCTGCCCTCTTAAATTGGTGCAAAAAATCCCATAGCACTATTTTGAAGAAGAGCAGGGTAGTTATCCCTGGTGGCCAATATTTATCCTTCAATCAACATCACAGGAACAGATTATCTGTATCACATTACTGTTTGTGGAATGCAAATTGGCTGCCGTGTTTTCCTACATTACAACACTTCAAAAGGACTTTATTGAAACATGGATGTGTGGCCTTGAAAGGCGCTATATAAATGCAAGTCTTTTTTTTCTCTCTCCTAATATATTTAGATTTCCAGTCTCCACATTATTTTGTTTCTGTATTAAAGTTCTGTTTGTTGTCAGGGATGCTTAAATAAATTTTCCCTTCTCTTGTAACAAAGCTTCAGACGATATGCTGGGCTGTTTTTAACAGAACCTATGTACAAAATAAAGGAAAACTTGTGCTCCTTAGAACAAGCTCATTGGTACACAATAGGGTAGGTATCTGGTTCAAGCATAATCAAAGGAATTGATAGTAAGATGCAAGGGCAACTATCTGAGTTATTCTGGTGGATATGAACTTGTACATTTGTTCAGAATTGTGTTGAGAAGGGGCAAAGAGCAGTCTTGTCTTTGTCATCTCTCATGAATGACACAAAGTACTATTGCAGGCTAAGCTTGTACCAAATAAGACACAGATGCAGATTGTTTTTCTTCAGGATTCAGAAGAATGGATTACTATTTAACAACTGACACTAATTTTAACTATATTATTGTTTTTAGTACACCATCAGTAGATCTGGATTGATAGTACAAAGGCTGAGTTTACTTCAGGAAACAGTCAGTCTACAGCCAGTGGAAGAACTGAGCTACTTTAATAGTATAAGAAATGAGGGTCTATTTTCAAGGTTCAGCCCATGTAGGGAGCTCAGGGAGCAGGTTGCTTGCTAATATCAAAATAGTCAAGTTTGTAATTACGGTGATATACTAGTTGGTTTTGATTTATATTCATTTGCCTGTTCTGTGCCTCAAATTGATCATGTATGTTCGATCTGCCTACTGAAGACCAGGACCATTATTGGGTTTGAGGGTTTATTTTCTTTTGAAGTGTATATTTATTTAGTATCTTTACTGAGAGTTTCAGTGCTTCTTGCCACCATTCACTAAAACTTGGGACTAGTTTGTGACCTGACAGATATTTTTCAAAGCAAAGGATTTTGTCAGGTGGTCTCAATTTTCAAATCAAGTTTGGCTTCATGTCAAAATGAACAGGCAGAATAGTGAAGGCACTGGGATTTTAAAGCATCATCTGTCTGCATTACCTTGACATTTTGTATATTCAACATGTGGTTTCTCCAGAACTTGAACCCATTAAGGAGGATATACATCATATAAATAATGAACAAGACCCCACCCGCTAGGTAATAATCTATCCTTTTATTTTCTGCTTTGAAGCTCACCTCCATGTAATGTACCAGTGTTTGTTATGAAAAGGCTGGCAGGCCTCGTCAGTGGTGCCCTTGGAGTAAATTTACCACAATGACAGTACAGAACTGTTAACTTCCATTCATCTAGCCTTCAGCTTGATTTGTCTTTGAGCAGAAAGTTGGAGTTGATGTGATATGCTGAGGCTTATTAACAGGTAAACCCCATGTCTGGAATATATTATTGGTCCAGATTTTGTTGGAGCAGGGCATCTCATGGTGTGCCCCATTATTTAGACTTGTCCCTTCACCGTACAGCACAAGAAAATACCCTACAAATTGCAGGAAGTGCAACAGGAGCAAAGAAGGAAATAGGGTGAATTAGAATCAAATCTGGTACAGAAAGAGAAATAGAGAGGTAAGAGAGATTGGATTTAAAAAAGGCAAAGGGGAAGTAAGAAAAAAATTGTAAAATTTTAAAGAATTTACGATATGCAGGAATGAAACTCAGTTTGCATTGTTCCCTTTCTGGGCAGGAGAGGTTGATTTGCATTGCATTAACAACCATCATGTCAGTAAAAAGGTACTTAGAACATAGAACATATAACAGTACAGCACAGGCCCTTCGGCCCACGATGTTGTGCCGAACCTTTAACCTACTCCAAGATCAAACTAACTACCTACCCTTCATTCTACTATCATCCATGTACCTATCCAAGAGTCGCTTAAATGCCCCTAATGTATCTGCTTCTACTACCACCGCTGGCAGCGCATTCCACGCACCCACCACTCTCTGTGTAAAGAACCTACCTCTGACATCTCCCCGAAACCTTCCTCCAATCACCTTAAAATTATGCCCCCTGGTGATGGCCCTTTCCACCCTGGGAAAAAGTCTTTGACTATCCACTCTATCTATGGCTCTCATCATCTTGTACCCCTCTATCAAGTCACCTCTCATCCTTCTTCGCTCCAATGAGAAAAGCCCTAGCTCCCTCAATCTTTCTTCGTAGGACATGCCCTCCAGTCCAGGTAGCATCCTGGTAAATCTCCTCTGCACCCTCTCTAAAGCTTCCACATCCTTCCTATAATGAGGCGACCAGAACTGAACACAATATTCCAAATGTGGTCGAACCAGGGCCTTCTAGAGCTGCAGCATAACCTCGTGGCTCTTAAACGCAATCCCCCTGTTAATGAAAGCCAACACACCATACGCCTTCTTAACAACCCTATCAACTTGGGTGGCAACTTTGAGCGATCTATGGACATGGACCCCAAGATCCCTCTGTTCCTCCACACTACCAAGAATCCTGTCTTTAAGCCTGTATTCCGCATTCAAATTCGACCTTCCAAAATGAATCACTTCACACTTTTCCAGGTTGAACTCCATCTGCCACTTCTCAGCCCAGCTCTGCATCCTGTCGATGTCCCGTTGCAACCTACAACAGCCTTCCACACTATCCACAACTCCAGCAACCCTTCGTGTCATCGACAAACTTGCTAACCCAGCCTTCCACTTCCTCATCCAAGTCATTTATAAAAATCACAAAGAGCAGAGGTCCCAGAACAGATCCTTGTGGAACACCACTGGTCACCGAGCTCCATGCTGAATACTTTCCATCTATTACCACCCTCTGACTTCTATGGGCCAGCCAATTTTGTATCCAGACAGCCAACTTCCCCTGTATCCCATGACTCCTCACTTTCTGAATGAGCCTACCATGGGGAACCTTATCAAATGCCTTGCTAAAATCCATATACACCACATCCACTGCTCTTCCTTCATCAATGTGTTTTGTCACATCCTCAAAGAATTCAATAAGGCTTGTGAGGCATGACCTGCCCCTCACAAAGCCATGCTGACTGTCTCTAATCAAACCATGCTTTTCCAAATAATCATAAATCCTGTCTCTCAGAATCCTCTCCAATAATTTGCCCACTACCGACGTAAGACTGACTGGTCTATAATTCCCAGGGTTATCGCTATTCCCTTTCTTGAACAAGGGAACAACATTTGCCACCCTCCAATCATCCGGTACTACTCCAGTGGACAGTGAAGACGCAAAGATCATCGCCAAAGGCGCAGCAATCTCTTCCCTCGCTTCCCGTAATATCCTTGGGTATATCCCGTCTGGCCCCGGGGACTTATCTGTCCTCATATCATTCAAAATTTCCAGCACATCCTCCCTCTTAACCTCAGCCTGTTCCACGCTGTCCTCACAAACGACCAGGTCCCTCTCACTAGTGAATACTGAAGCAAAGTATTCATTTAGGACCTTCCCTACCTCCTCCGACTCCAGGCACAAGTTCCCTCCACTATCCCTGATCGGCCCTACCCTCACATAAGTGTAGAATGCCTTGGGATTTTCCTTGATCCTACCCGCCAAGACTTTTTCATGTCCCCTTCTAGCTCTCCTAAGTCCATTCTTCAGTTCCTTCCTGGCTACCTTGTAACCCTCTAGAGCCCTGTCTGATCCTTGCTTCCTCAACCTTAAGTAAGCTTCCTTCTTCCTCTTGACTAGCTGTTCCACATCTTTTGTCATCCAAGGTTCCTTCACCCTACCATCCCTTCCCTGCCTCATCGGGACAAACCTATCCAGCAGTCGCAGCAAGTGCTCCCTAAACAACCTCCATATTTCTGTCGTGCATTTCCCAATTTATGCTCCCCAGTTCCTGCCTAATAGCATTGTAATTCCCCCTCCCCCAATTAAATATTTTCCCATCCCGTCTGCTCCTGTCCCTCTCCATGATTATAGTAAAGGTCAGGGAGTTGTGATCACTATCACCGAAATGCTCTCCCACCGAGAGATCTGCCACCTGGCCTGGTTCGTTGCCAAGCACCAAGTCCAACATAGCCTCCCCTCTAGTCGGCCTATCTACATATTGAGTCAGGAAACCATCCTGGACACACCTGACAAAAACTGCTCCATCCAAACTATTAGCACTAAGGAAGTTCCAATCAATATTAGGGAAGTTGAAGTCACCCATGACAACAACCCTGTTACTTCTGCACCTTTCCAAAATCTGCCTCCCAATCTGTTCCTCCATGTCTCTGTTGCTAGTGGGGGGGGGGGGGGTCTATAGAAAACTTGTGCTATTATGTACCAGCCCTAACTTTCTGTGGCTAGTTTAATGTATAAATCCTGCAAGTTCTTTTTTTAATAAAAGGGGAAGTTGAGGATGAGCTGCCATTTTGAGCAGTTAACGGCAGAGCAATGCAAATTGTCCAGCAACCTTTAGTGATTCGGAATTCATGGAGTATCTGTCTCATCATAGGTTGCTGTATGATTTACACATTAATAACACAGCGCACCATTATAAAATGCTGTTATTTTGCCAGCAAACTCTGGCCATTATATACCTCATCACATATAGTTTGAAACTTTCCTTGGAAATTGTCACCAGGGGGAGATTTGGAGTTACTTCGCAGCCGTCCTTCTCCCTCCCCTGTACTGAGCTCACCTGAATCAGACTCCCAAGTTAAAATAGAGACTAATGCTTCTTCTACTCTGCCCCAACTCAGACGATCACCCTCTAATGTAGCAACGTGGAATTCTTTGCATTTCTAAAATCTTGGGGCCTGTTGAAGTGGTGCTGTCAACTGGTGCTGAATTGCAAGCAGTTTGTTCTTGCTGCAGTCCCAAGGCAGCTAGGAACTGGATTGCGACTTCCTAAACTCGAGATTTTCATTAAATGCGAATAGGCTATGCAAATGTATCAAGAATTATTAGCTTTTTTGTTATAGTATAACTCAAAAAGTAGTAATTTTTAACTTTTTACAGGATCAAATAAACAACTTGGTCAATCAGATCTGTGGAAAAGCAGCAGCTAAGAGCAGCAACAATACCAGTACCAGCAAGCCTGCACTGAAAAGAGGGCCTCGAAAGCGAGCGACCATTGATGTGCCAGCAACTAGACTTTCGTCCTTGTCCAGAAGTGCTACAAGTTCCCCATGAAGTTGCCAAGTCTTGTACTCAGTTGTTCTTTTTGTACTATAATTTGTGAGTACTTGCTAGAAGAATGCAAGCTGTCTTTGCACTAGCTCTAAAGATGAGTTCTGTTTTGTTTTTAGAAAAAAAAAAAGCAGTTTGTTTTAGCATTAAAATGTTGGCTTATTTCTTTTAGGAACACCAGACGCTGCGGTTGGCAGTATTCCTTGGAATGCAGTAGTAGTGTTTTCATTCACTGTTTAAAAACCAAGTCAAAGGGCTGAACAGTAATCCAAGTTTGCATTTGCCCTTTTGGCTGAAGCAAACCTCTTATGTTTGATTTTTGTTACTGTGAACAGGTGGGATGTTTTAAACTAGATTGAAGTTGAGTGCTGTGTGTTTTATCTTGCAATTTCAGTCATGCGAGCAGCTTTTTGGAGGAAGGTGGGGGAGGTAAAACTTGAAAGAAACTGCTTCAGTTTGGCTAAGTTTTATGTTGTTTTTGGTTAAATGTAATTTGAAAAGTTTGCTTTTCTAATTAGAAAATTGTACTATTGTTTTTAGAGTCATGGCAGCTGATACTTGATCTGGTTTACAAAGTATAAAAATGGTAATTTTGAAAGTAAAGTAAAGGTGATATTTTTCTCCTTACCAGCACATCACTATGCATCTGTAATAATAAGGCTGCCTGGCTGGAGGAAATTGTGCCTGACTTACATTAGCAAATTCATAAAAGTTTTTGGTGCTGTCAATCATTTTATCAAAAAACCCTACAATGGTGTCCTTTATCAAATTATTGAAGCAGGACTCCCCTGTTTCGCCTTTGTAGATGTGCAATCTTGTAACATTCCATTTTAATTCCACTTTCATCTCTGTGTTCCTTCTCCATCCTTCCTTTTTGAATCAGCATTAATGTTCAGTTCATTGGTGAGATGGTCACAATGGAGAGCCACTAGAGGGTGTGCATATTTCTTTGTGAAATGTGAAAATGCATCTCCTTCATTTCTATTTGTGTTTTACTTTCCATATTTGTAAAAAAAAATAAAGATTAAAAAAGAAAACAGAAAACAAACAAAAACAAACTTTGTACATATGCCTGTAAATTGTTTTAAATACTTGAGCCTTTTGTGGAGGGGGGGTGGGGCGGGGGGAAGAAACAAGAGATGAAGAAAAGCCTTATGTTTCAGTTTCTTCATCGGTTTTGGATGCTTACAGGGTTTCTTGTAACATTTAAGTGCTGCTTACATCACTGAACAAATAATGGTGTAGCTGTTGCCCCTTTCAGTGTATTTTATTAAAAGAAAAGGGAAACGTTGTTCATTATAAACTAGTTTTCATTGCTGAAAATGCAACATTAATTGTAGCTACCCATGTTGCACTGAGCTTGCCAGTGGTGACTGTCAAGAAGTCATTTTATTTTTTTTTCCCCAGTTGTTGGTTGTTGCTGCAGAAGACCGAACTGCTTTGGAGTATTTAACAACATAACTGATTTCAAGTGTTTTTCAAATGTGGTTGTCCAGTTTTTATGGCCTTACTATGTATTTTTTTTCTTCTTTGAGAGCAGACATATTTGACTATTGCTTACTGATTGACATTTAATTTATTAGTGCTGCTCTGCACCTTTCCTTTCTGTGCGGAAAGAGTTCACGTTGTAATTGCAAGTTTTTTTTTTACTTTTCAGGTTTGTACTTAAAAGTTTAATAAAACTTTTGAGCAGTTTCCTGTGAAGTTGAGTTATTACTCTTTAACTGTTCACATTAAAGACATGGGGTCAAGTACTTAACCTTGGTTGTTGCAATGCGTGCTAAATACCTCATCATAGGAAAGCAAAAAGAGCTGGAGCCTTTTATGTATGTAGATGTTTTTAAAAAAAAAAAATACAAACCCTAAGTGTTGATTTTTCAAGCTGGCAGTCCTATAAGCTTAAATGAAAACAATGGCAGTACTGCAAAACTTTTTTTTATTAATCTGAATGTCAAAGTGCACAACTTCAGTCAGACAGAACTCTATAATTTAATCTATCTGTATTAGTGAAAAATCCACAAAACACAATAAACAAGCAAATTTGGATTTAAAGGATCCTTCTGTACATCATACCATGGTGGGAATTGCCTGTTAACAGAATAAGACAACCTATTGATTCCATAAGAGTGGTGCATAGAAATGTGGACAATATCTTTTTGGGGGTGAAGAGAAAGAGGTTCTTAATTTGAAGTTGGATAATCAATTATAACTTGTGTATATATAATTATCACTGTTAATCTGCAGAAACACTGGGTAACAGGAGCTTATACTCAGTCAAAATGGAAAAAAAGGGTCTGGATTAGCCATTACAAATCTCACATATTGGATCCTTCATTCTGTAATATTCAGTAAACTTTTAACAAGCCATCTCAAATAATGATATCCCACATTTCACTGAGAGTCACTGTCAGCATTCTCTTTTGGATCTGAATTTACTGTGACCAGACTGGTATCTATTTGAACTTCCTCTTCATCAGACTGGACCAGTGGAGTGTCATCTTCACTCACACTGTGGCTGGCAAAGTCAGCAGAGGTGGAAGAAAGAGAAGATAATTTCAATCTCAGCTCAGCCTGGCTTGGCACTTGCAGAGTTATTTCACTTTGATATGGCTCAGACTCAGACCCTGTATAAAAAAAAAAATCAAATTTCACTGTTAAAGACTTACAGGCTGTTGCTCAGTTGAGGAAAATTGTTTCAGCTGTCACTGCTGCTTGGGTGGCAAGCAACCTATTGCCACAAGATACCCAATCATTTTATACCAACACTGCGAGTACTATGTAAATATATTTTTTTACATATCAAACAGGTCTGTTCTTGTTTCACACCATGTAATACATGGTTGCAAAATCTAATTATTAAACAAAACCATGCATCAATCAATTGGAAGGTGCCTCATGAGTTCCATCGCAGATTGTTAATACTAGATAATTACCTGTGGTGTTGCTCACAATGACACCTATAAAAGACTATTTAATAAACATATTCTTCTGCGAGGGTAAAGCTGTATTCCTTTTAAGCCCATATAATGGTAGTTAAATAAATATTACTTTTAGCAATTAACTATGCTTCCATAATATTAAAAGACTGGTGCTCTGAACTTGCAGGAGTGGACATTGAGTTTTCCACATGAAACTTTCTGGATTAATCAGGGGCAACTGTGCCCAAATATAGGTCAGCGTAGAATGCAAATAAAGGAAATATGGCTTTAATATATTTCCAGTCATTGGGTTCCCAAGGGAATGGTTGATTGAAAAACGTGCATGTTTGCTGCAGCAATAATTTTCCTACTCAATAGGTGCCAAAGGTAGCTCAACAGGAGAATGCCCAAAATAATTAAAAGCCCTTCACCCTAAGAAATGAGCAGGGGCAGGAAGGCAAACATTGTTGGAATTTTTGGGCTAACACATACTGCAATAGGTCACTAGAAAATACAACACTACCGATTCTGATGAATATAAGTTTCTTATTTCAGTCCATTGAGCATTTTTCCACAATTATTTGATAAAATTCTAAATTTAACTCAAGGGGTGGGAAGGGAGGCAAGATTTCAGAAAACAAACAAAATGCAGCATCTAACTTCTATTTTAGCTCAGGGATTGTATTTGCATGGCTTCAGATCACCTAACCAGTGATGTTAAACTCAATTAAGAAAATGAATTAACCATGCAATGTGTAACCTGTGTTCCATTTAGATGGCTTTAATTATAAACTGACTGATTAAAATGATGGGTTCTGGATTGGCTCAGAGAACCCATCATTAGTTACATTTATTCAAGTGAACAGCATCCACACCTTGCTGAAGTGGCCTAGTCCTGAGCTCTGTTTGTTCACAAAATGTAGAAGCATTTATTTCATATTAGAGGTTTCTCTGTGTAATCCATTCATTTCCATGCTGCTACCTGTAGGGTTAAAATGTGGTGTGTGCACACTTTAAAATGACCAAACAGTAGAAGGTAATCTTTTTGCATCCTTCATGCTGCTAAGGAGTGATTAAGTACAAGCAATGTCAATTCAGGTTAAAAATTCAAGTACAGTACACAGGAATGAGACCCTGAAAATGTTTGTCATGATGGTCCTAGGTTCCTCCACTGAGCATGCTATGCCTCTCCAACAAAAAAAGGGGAGAGATATAATGTCAACCCAATGGTGGGAAAACTTTCAGACATTAATCCAGGTGAAAATTACTTGGAAATTATATAGGTTAGCACATGAAAGCCAGCACAGATATGTTAAAAGGCAAATTGTGTTTGACCAACTAGATTGAGTTCTTTTATGAAGTAACGGAGCGGGTGGATGAGGGTAGTATTGTTGATGTGTATCTGATACATTACTGCATAATACTTGTTAGTAAAATTGAACCCCATAGGATTAAAACATTGGTTAAGAAACATGTGGAAAATGATGGTTTTTTCAGATGGGAGAGAAATGTGCAGTGGGACACTGCTCTTGCATTTGGATGTACAAGGCTTAATTTCAAAGTTTGCAGATTACAAAAGTTTTTTCAAAATAAACAGTGGGAAGGTTAGTAACAAACCAGGATGACATAGACTGGTGAAATGGGCAGACACATGAAATTTAAGGTAGAGAAGTGTGAAGTGATGTAGTTACACAGGTCTTTGAAGGTGGCAGGACACCTTGAGAAGGCTATAAAAAAGGCAGATAAGAACTGTGGCTTTATAAATAGTGGCAAAGAATACAAAAGCAAGGAAGTTATGCTAAACCTTTATAAAATACTGGTTGTCCCCAGCTGGAATACTGTGTACAATGCTAGGGAACCACACTTTAGAAAGGATGCAAAAGAGATTTACGAGGATATCACCTGGCATGAAAGATGTCAGTTACAGGGAAAGATCAGTGAAACTGTGGTTGTTCTCCTTAGAGCAGAAAGAGGAGATTTGATAGGTGTTCAAAATCAAAAATGATTCTAATAAAGTAAATGAGAAACTGCTTCCAGTGGTAGAAGGGTCAGTAACCAGATGCCAGAAATTTAAGGTGACTGGCAAAAGAACCAGAGGCAACATATCTATATAGCAAGTTGTGATCTGGCATGCATTGCCTGAAAGGGTAGTGGAAGCAGATTTAATGTCTTTCAAAAGGGAATTAAACAAACAATGATACCTGACAATGCAGAGCATGCGCAGACATCATCAGTGCGTGCGAACATTTGCCAGTGTGCAAGTATGAATGTGCGCGCTGACGTCACCACGCAATGATGTCCTCATCCCTCAACAGCCCTGATCGCCAGCTCCATTCCCCCAACAGTAGCCCACTCCCTCCCACCATCCCTGCTTCAATCACCACTTTCAATTTCCCACTCCATCCTCCCTTGTCACTGCCTTCCCTCAGCCACTTACTCCTGCCCTGGCCGCTCACTCACCACCTCCTTCCCTCGCTGCTTCCCCTCTTGGCTGATTGCTCCCCACTGCGCCACCCAAAGAAGTGACAGGGCAGGGAACAAGCCACAGAAGCGGCAACGCAGAAACAAATGGCCAAAAGGAGGGAAGCAGTGAGGCCTGGAGCGAGCAGCCGGGGTGGGGGAAGCAAGTGGCTGAGGGAAGGCAGTGGGGCGCGGGTATTGTTGAGGGGATTTGTGTTTAATTTGTTTTTTGTGACAAATTGAGCAGTGCCATCTTTTTTACTGGCAGCTGCCTGAGACGTCTCAATGGATGAGGCTGCATTTGCCAGTACTGTGCCACCCAGTGGTTGTATTGTCAGCAAATGCAGCCTTAGATAAATACTTGAAGGAGGAAAATATTACAGGGCTGTAAGGGGAGTAGAATTAATTGGACAGCCTTACGGTACAGGCATGGTGTACCAAGTGGCCTCCTGTGCTGTATCATTCTATGTGCAAACTCTGATAAGTAAACTCCTGCATGAGGGAAGGGGGTGGTGGTTTGCATAGAATAGTAAATGAAGGCCAAACCCAGATGTTGGGGTGGGAGTGGCCTCTGTAGTACAGCAGGTGGATACTCGATTGCCAAGTATTCCTTCCCCATCAGACTTTTACTTTTTAATCACAAACAGGGCAGATCTCAACAGCTATTAAGCTACGGCCACCACAATGGCTTTTTTCTTCCTTTTTTTCCAATTTCCTCCTTTTTCCCCCCATACTCTTCGGCAGAGGCCGTCTGCTGATGGGTTACAGTTCTAGTAGCAGAAGCTTACCCTCCTGTTATTCACCACACTGGCCATTTTTTTCATGGTGACCAGCGACAGACTAAACTGTTGTTTCGGGGGGGGAGGAAGGAAAGGAGAAATTTCATCTAGTAGGATCCTGTCTTAACCCATACACACATATATACTACCAGTAAGGTTCTTGGATCACTATGGGGAGCGGAAGAGACAACAATGCTGTACAAATTTCACACTCCCCACCAAGAGTTCTGAGACCAACTGTAGTGCCTCAGTGTCACATTGGATAAGATCTGCTAACATATTACAGAGCAGAGATTGAGCCCAATGTCTTTAGGTCAATATAATTCAATTCCTCACCAGCTTAACCACTCAAACCATTAGGGGAGCCTTGCACTAATAGTCTAAACCACACTGGTCACTGGAAATGCATAGACAATATTTGCTTCCATGAAAAAGACTATCTAGCTGGCACACCCATTCATCCTCAATCCTTGAGCAGCAATGGTGGCAATATGAAGAGGTATGTCGCTGGGTAGACCAAATATGGAGTGCTTTCTGGATTATCTTGATATGGATCTTTCACTCTTGCTGGATTCTCAAGCAACTGGGAACACTTTTGAGCTGCCCAAAACAGACAGATGATATACTGATCATGTCAGCTTGAGATGGGCATCAGACTCTTAAGTGTTGTCTAAATGCACTACTCGCAGTTTGAGACTTTTCATGGACTAGTCTGTAGTCCATCACCTGTCCCGAGTCCATTGGACTCTCAGATGACCTAGTCAATTTTCATTGGCTGCAAAAAGAGATACCTATGAAGGTGAAACAGACTCAACTGAAGCCATCATGTGAATTGTTGTAGATCAGAAATACAGCATCATGGCCATCTGTTACTGTGAAGCTCCAAGAACACTTGGTGTAGGTTTGAATCTGGTTTTAGTTAGCACCATACTTGATCAAAGTTTTTTTAAGAAAAAGGTTTGAATCTTTGAAGAAGTACAAAAGACACGACAAACAATACTCACCATCATGAGACAACAGGTTAAGTCAAGATAGACTGTGCTGGAAAACTGTAAACTAAATAAGTCTCAGACTTGCAATTTTTCCAGACAAGTGACAAAAACTGATGGTGCATTGAGTCCTTTACGACTATGTGGGAGTGAGCTTCATTACCCAGCAAAGGTTTCAACATCTAAAAACATCTTGAAGTCATCCCTTATGCTGGTTAATCCCTGTTGTCATTGATGCATTTATATAGTGCCTTTAACTTTGTAAAACACCTTGGCCCTTCCTAAGCCATTGGGAAAAATGGATGCCACTAAACATTTAAGACCAAAGAAGGGGGTTTAAAAAGTGAGGAGACAGAGAGGGATTGGGGGAGGGAATCTACTCAAATATGGCTTATTAGTCCATGCTAGTGGTGTGTGAAGAATGCAAAAAGCAGAATGATCCTATTCATCAGTACTTAAGTATAAGAAACCAGGCAATGATTAGAGTCTGACAGTAATAAAACTAGACGCTGGTAAGAAGCACTGTTGACACCAAGTATAAAAATACTGTATGTTCAAACTGCATACCAGAAGAACCAATAACCAGAGGCCAGGTGTGCACAAGGCCAGGTGTGCACAAGCCCAGCTAGGTGTTTTTTTTCTAGGAAGCACCTCTCTTCAGCAACACTGCTGAGTTTATCCATAGCATACAATGTTATTGAAAATATCACCATAAAAACAAAGTTGGTCCTGCAAAAGAACAATTCCAATTGTGCTACACACCTCTGTTATGGGGGAGGGATTATATAAAAAAACAATTTGTGGCATAAGTGCTGACCAAGTACAGGCACTGAGGAAGAATAAATAGATGCGGATACAAGGAGACATGCAGAAAATTAGGTGGGGTAGAGGTGGGGTCAGAATGTTCTGTCTCTCGAACAAATGGTTCTGTGGAGTGGAAGACATTAATACCCTAAACCTAGTTCCTGATTTTGTCCATCCCATGGCAAGCAGAGAGGAAAAGATGGAAAATGGACATTAGCTATCAAATACTGTTCCTTCACCACATGGTTCAACTTAGATGTACGAGGGGAAGAGGGGACTGATTGCCTGTGCCCAATGGATCTTGCAAACCACAAACATAAGAAGCAATTCTGCACTCCTAGTAGTGTGCTGTGCTTGAATGCAAATACACTTGAAGATGCTATACAGAGACAATAGGAAAATGGATACTGAGTCAAGGAAGAGGTGATGAAAAGCTTGGTCAGAGGGGTAGAAATGTGGATACTCAGAGATCTGCTTGTCCTTGTATATAAATCACAAAGTTATCATGCAGGTACAGCAAGCAATGAAGAAAGCAAATGATATTTTATAACCTAATCCCTTTGTAATAAATGATAAAAGCCTTAATGCAATTGTATAGGGCCTTGGTGAGATATCAGGAATAACTACAGTTTTGGTCTCCTTATCTAAGGAAAGATATACATGCCTTAGAAGGGGTGCAACAAAGGTTCACTAAATTGATTCCTGGCATGAGTCAATTGCCAATGAGGAGCCTAGGCCTATATTCCCAAGAGTTTAGAAGAGTAAGAGGTGATCCCATTGAAACATGTAAAATTCTTAAGGTGCTCGACAAGGTAGATGCTGGGAGGGTACTTCCCCTGGCTGAGGAGTCTAGAGCTAGCGGGTCACAGTCTCAGAATAAGGGGTCATTTAGGCCAGAGATGAGGAGAAATGTCTTCAGTCATAGGGGTGTAAATCTTTAGAATTCTGTACCCGAGAGCTGTGAGTGCTCAGTCATTGAGTATATTCAAGACAGGGATCGATAGATTTTTGGATATTAAGGGAATCAAGTGTCACGAGGATAGTGCAGGAAGGTGTAACTAAGGTAGAAGTCATGACCTTATGGAATGACGGAGCAGGCTCAAGTGGCCGAATGGCCTACTCCTGCTCCTATTTCTTATGTTTTATGTACTTAATCACTTCAACTACTCTTTGTGGTAGCATGTTCCACATACTTACCATTTTCTGAATGAAGAAGTTCCTCCAGAATTCCCAATTAGATTTATTAGTGACTATCTTGTATTTATGCCCCCTGCTTTTGGAGTTTCCCACAAATGGAAACATTTTCTCTCAACTACGTTCCGAAACCCTTTCATTATTTTGTGGTTAAGAGATAACCTGATTGAGGTCTTTCTCTTTTCTCGAGAAAGGAACCCCAGCCTGTTCAGCCATTCCTGATAAGTACATCCTCTCAGTTCTTGTGCACCTTCTCCAGTGCCTCTTTCTTTTGCATAATAGGTGCACAGCTTTTGAAGTGTAGTCTAACCAAGGTTCTATATACTTTTAACATAACTTCTCTGCTTTTCAAGTGAACCCCATTGCTTGGTTTGCATTCTTTACGGCCCTATTTAATTGGTCATGATTTGTGTACCTGCACCGCTAAACCCCATTTAGACTCTTATTGTCCAAAGAGTATAAGGCCTTGTCAAGAAAATCCTATATGTCAAATGAAAAGTATTAATCGGTTGCAAACTTACATTAGACTTTTAATGGAGAAAATATTAGTTAATTTATAAAAAAAAAACTGGCAACCAAGATGGCCACTGCAATTTGCATCTGAAACAATTTTGCACATTACAAGGCCCCAACCGGAGCCAGAAATCAAACAAGAAGCCCAGCCAGAACAATTCTTTGGCTAACTGAGATTATCCAGATCATCCTCATTAGCGGGACATTCAAAGTTATCCCGAGGCATTCATAAGTGGAGATGTCCCTCCAGCAGGTAAATACTGACACCACCACCTGAGAGGGGTTTTGGGTTTTAGACTTTGGACCTCATTAAAAACAAAGAGGATTGAGAGAACCATGTGACGGTCTGTCCATCTCTGAAAAAACTGGGCGTTTTGTTACACAGAAGAGACAAGCAGCAGCAGAGAAGGCTGTGTGCCTCCCTTTCTCTCTCCCCAGAAAACATCAAGTCTGAAAACTGTCTGTGACTGTGGACCCTCCAAGCCTACAGACTGCTACAGCCAGAGACCAGTCTTCCTTCAAGAAAACCCTGAGCAAAGCAGGCCAGCCACAAAGAGCACTTTGACCAACCAAGGATTTCAAGAATAAGCCTTCAGCCAGAAGACCCCATCCAACCCCACTGATGGCGTATTTAACTTTGAGTTATTCTGGATTTTAATCTAAACCTACTTTCCACTTTCCTTTGGAATTCTCTAACCCAGAGGATGCTCCATCATTGAATACATTTAAGGCTGTGATAGATAGATTTTGGTCTCGCAGGGAATCAAGGGATATGGGGAGCGGGCAGGAAAGTGGAATTTAAGCCCAAGATCAGCCATGATCGTATTGAATGGTGGAGCAGGCTCGATGGGCCATATGGTCTACTTCTGCTATTTCTTGTGTGTGTCATGCTAGGCCCCCACCTGCCAAGAATGAAGCACATCAATTTTGTCATGAACATTGATTTTTAACTGTTGTTGGAGCGAGGAAATGACTTGTTAAACAGATCAGCCGTGGCTGGAAAGAAAACAAACATTTACATACTAACAGACAATCAAAGGTGACGAAGCGCATTCCAGGGCCTGCTAAGGAGGATACAATCCACAAGGGCCAGGACTGGTTAGACCAACTGGTCACATGACTACCTGGCTGTTCCAGGGTTTTCTTTTGAACTGGCCATAGAGAGTTTGAAGGCAGTGTCTGTTTGCTCCTGGACTGAGATGGTCTCTATCCTGTCTGCTCCCATCTCTTTCTCACAAGCCTCTAAATCCACTGAAGATACATCAACCCCAAGAGAGAAAAGTCTCCTACAGCGAACAAGGTTTAAGAATAATACTGGGCCCCAACGAAAAGCAAAATCGAATTACAATCAAGGACTCTACAGTGAGCTCGAAGAACCGCAACAACTCTTCAGATATTGCTTTAAACTTTTCCACTTTATTTTTCTTCTGCTCTTTTCTGTCTCTATTTGCATGCGTGTATCGTGTATGCATGCTAGAGTGGGCGCGTCGTGTATCCATAGGCGTTAACCAAATTAGAGTTTAAGTTTAATAAATTTCAACTTTTCTTCTTTAAGCCTAAGAGAGCCTGTTTGTGCTGGTTTCTTTGCCTTATAATTGGAAAGTGGTGAACAAGGATTCACCAAGGGCAAGCTAAAAACATTGTGTGTTAAAATTAAACCCTGTTACAGTAAGGCCAGGTAAAGGCTGAAAGGGAACCCTAGACCTCTTCCTCACCTGGTCGTAGCCGATATTTGGGTGTTAGCATCCGAAATTGTACCCACAAACGAGAAATTGGAAGGGGAAAGCTAAATTGTTCCCAATCAAAAAGAGCAAGATTTCAATACAGGTTTTCTTGTGGTTGTATGTGTCTGTATACTAACATGTCTGCAACTGAAGCTAGTGGCTCCCCAAGTCTGGATGCAGTAACTTGGGATAAGTTAAAAGCACTGTCTATGGAGGAGCTGAGAAAAATGGCTGAGCAGTGTGGGATCACTGTATGTGGCAAGGCTAGGAAGTCTGAACTCCTAAGACTAGTGGCCAACCATTTTCTCCTTGAATCTGAAGAAGTAGAAACAGGGTTAGAAGCAGACTCCGACAGGGTATTATTAGCAAAGATACAATTGGAACAAAGGAAACTTGAATTAGAAGACAGGGAAAGAGAAAGAGAGAGGCAGCTGAGGGAGAAAGAGAGAGCCTTCCAGAAGGAACATGAAGAAAATGAAAGACAGGAGAGGGAGAGAGGAAGAATATTCCGAAGGAATGTGAAGAAAGAAAGAGAGCTGAAGTGGCTTGAGTTAACTAGTGGGTGACAGAGTAACCCCAGTGAAAGCATGGCCAATATGGAGGAGCGTAATTCAGGGCTGGGTACAAAATTGTTAAAACTAGCTCAACTAATTCCAAAATTCAATGACGAGATGTAGAAGCATTTTTTGTGACCTTTGAGAAACTGGCAAGGCAGCTAAAATGACCAGCTGACACCTGGCCTCTTTTACTACAAAGCAAGCTAACTGGAAAAGCCCATGAGGTTTATTCCCTGTTGCCAGATGAGAGTCCATCAAATTGTGAACTGACCAAAAATGCTATCCTCGGGGCATATGAACCCGAAGCTTATCGCCAAAAGTTTAGAACCCACGGGCCACTACATTCCTTTTACTAGGAAAAGGCCTGATCTTTCCCTCAGAGAGCAGTGAACACCAGAATGGTGGTGAATGGTAATGGAGGGCAGTGTATGCCTGTACCAGTACACCGGGTGCACCTGGAGTGCGACCTACTTCTGGGACCGGTGACCATAGGGATTGTCCCTAGTTTGCCTGTGGACCCGGGTGACCTGCTCCTAGGTAATGATCTGGTGGGAGTGAAGGTGGTAGCCAGCCCCGCCCCCCAGTAGTGAAAGACTGCAGGTCAGAGAGACAGGGCAGTGACAGGAGACGGACCCCTGCAGTTTTCTTTAATGTGTAGTAGATCCGGCCATGATCAAACCAGCTCCCCAGAGGAGACTCAATTGGCACAGTATCTGTCTGAGACTTTCTTTGGAAAGTTAAGAGACCCAGGGAACAAATTAGATTTTCCCTAGCTGAGGCACAGTGAGCCGACCCAATATTGCGAGTGTTAGCACAGGCTGCCCAGTCTGAAAGTGAAGCAGAGGGAATTCCTGATTGCTATTTAAAGAATGAGGTACTGATGAGGAAATGGAGTCCCCCTCACAGACCTGAGAGCAAGGAGTGGACAGTAGTTCACCAGTTACTGGTGCCACAGAGGTACCGGAGAGAAATATTAAGAAGGGCCCACAAGACTACAGTGGCTGTACATGCCGGTATACGAAAGACCAAAGTCCGCATAAGACAGCAGTTTGACTGGCCAAAACTCCACAAAGATGTGGTGGAGTACTGCAGGAGTTGCCACGTGACAGGTTGAGGGGAAACCCCAACCTACAGTGAAACCTACACCTCCAAGTGCCGTACCAGTGTTTGGAGGACCCTCCAGCAGAGGGCTGGTGAATTGTAAGGGCCCCCTGCTGAGAACAAAAAGGGACAGGCAGGCACAAGGCTGGCAAAAGGTTAGACAGGGAAGGGGAAAACAGTGAGCAAGAGGACAGGTTAAAGGAAGTCCGGGAGGGACTCTGGATGAAAACCCCTACTGTCCTGTCAGCCAACCCTGAAAAATGTGAAAAGTTAGACCCTACCTCCCCCTACGTAAATGCAGATACAAGAAGCACCCCACCAGAGTTGCTAACAGCATTTACAGGAACCTGCAGAGACAAGAAAAGACCTCTAGGGGGCACAGAAGCCATGAAGGTGATGTCTCATCTGGTTGAAGTGCAGTAGAGTCTGCACAAATACCTGGAGGCAGGAGTGTCCTCTGGGACAAAGGGGAGAGTAGCGAAGAATTCTCTCCCGCAGTCAGAAAGAAAACCACCCATTCCCCCTAAAGTCAACAGCCTTTGCATGACTCAGCAAAGCACTGAAAGTGCGTTCAGGATAGCCCCGCCCACTACTGACTCACTTGAAAAAAAAATGACCTCAGCAGGAACATAGACCCCAGGCAGCCATGGAAATGGGCAAATGGAAGAGAAACTTCCCCACAAAAGAACATGTTTATTGGGATGCCAAAAAAGGGGTGATTTTAATAAGTTTTAGGATTTGTGAATGAATGAGAGAAATGCATGTTTTTTTTCTGTGTCATATTTTTCTCGACACTTTTAATGAAGTGCGCCTTTTCTCAAATCGCATTTCATTCCACTGGGTGTGGAGGCATCATGCTAGGTCCCCATCTGTCAAGAATAAGGCACATCAATTTTGTCATGAACATTGATTTTTAACTGTTGTTGAAGCGAGGAAATGACTTGTTAAACAGATCAGCCATGGCTGAAAAAAAAACATTTACATACTAACATATACAGGCATCGAAGATGAGGAAGCGTATTCCAGGGCTTGCTAAGGACGATACAATCCACAAGGGCCAAGACAGATTAGACGTGACTACCTGGCTGTTCCAGGGTTTTCTTTTGAACTGGCCACAGAGAGTTTGAAGGCAGAGTGTCTATTTGTTCCTGGACTGAAGATCTCTCCTGTCTGCTCCCATCTCTTTCTCACAAGCCTCTAAATTCACTGAAGACACATGAATCCCAAGAGAGAAAAGTTTCCTACAGCGAACAAGGTTTAAGAGGAATACTGGGCCCCAATCAAGGACTCTACAGTGAGCTCGAAGAACTGTAACCGATATTGCCTCAAACTTTTTCACTTTATTTTTCTTCGGCACTTTTCTGTCTCTATTTGCATGCATGTATCGCGTTTGCATGCTAGCGTGGGCGCGCCATGTATCTGTAGGCATCAACCGAATTAGAGTTTAAGTTTAATAAATTTCAACTTTTCTTCTTTAAACCCAAGAACGCCTGTTTGTGCTGGTTTCTTTCCCTTATAATTGGAAAGCGGTGAACAAGGAGTCATCAAGGGGGAGCTAAAAACACGGTTACAGTTCTTCGAGCTCACTGTAAGTCCTTGATTGGGGCCAGTATTCCTCTTAAACCTTGTTCGCTGTAGGAAACTTTTCTCTCTTGGGATTCATGTGTCTTCAGTGAATTTAGAGGCTGTGAGAAAGAGATGGGAGCAGACAGGAGAGATCTTCAGTCCAGGAACAAATAGACACTCTGCCTTCAAACTCTCTGTGGCCAGTTCAAAAGAAAACCCTGGAACAGCCAGGTAAAATTAAACCCTGTTACAGCATGACCAGGTGAAAGCTGAAAGGGAATCCTAGGCCTTTCAACTGGTCGTAACAGTGTGATTCTCGTGTGAATGTGTGAATGAATGTGTAGCTTTTCAAAAATTATTTTAAATTGGATTTTGATTAAGTATAATAAACTTACCTCTTTCTTGTTTAAACCCAAGAAAACCTTTCCGATTGATTTTTTCACGATCACATTAAAGGAAAAAAATAAACCCTGTTGCGGTCAAATAAGAGGAAGGGCAAGAGGGACGACTGTTCCCTCCTTACTTGGCTGCAACAGAAATTTGGGGGCTAGAGTCTGGGATCATAACCCAATGAAAAACAAGAAATTGGAAGTGGAAAACCAAACTGATCCCTAGTTTTAAAAAAAAACTTTAAAAACTTCAATACAGGTTTTGTGATTTTCACTGCTAGAATACTAACAGGTCTACATTCGAGGCCAGTACCTTCCTAAGCCAGGATGTAGTAACTTGGGATAGGTTAAAGCTCCTATCCATTGAAGAGCTGAGGAATATAGCTGGGCACTTAGGGATTATTTTCCATTCAAAAGCTAAGAAATCTGAAGTTCTAAGCCTTGTGGCCAACCATTTTCCACTTGAACCTGAAGATTCAAAGATAGGGTTAGGGTCAGAAATAAAAACAAGAAATTCTGGAAATACTCAGCAGGTCTGGCAGCATCTGTAGAGAGAGAAGCAAAGTTAATGTTTCAAGTCAGTGAGCCTTCATCAGAGTTCTCTCTCCACAGACGCTACCAGACCTGCTTGAGTATTTCCAGCATTTCTTGTTTTTATTTCAGATTTCCAGCATCTGCAATATTTTGCTTTTATGTTAGGGTCAGAAAATACAATTAGAACAGAGGGGACTAGAATTAGAATTCCAAAGAGAGAAAGAACAGAGAGAGTGCCAAGAAAGGGAAAATGGGAAGAAAAGGGAAAAAGCGAGAGCTTTCTTGAAGGAGGAGGAGGACAGAGAGATAAGGCGGCTTGAATTAACTAGAGGGCAACCCAGTACACCCAGTGAAGGCATGGCTAGTGAGGAAGCTACCCCTAGCTCAGCTCAAAGTTCTCCCAGTTGATTCCAATGTTCAATGAGGGGGACGTGGAAGCATTTTTTGTCACATTTGAAAAGCTTGCAAGACAGCTGAAATGGCCGGCCGAGAGCTGGACTCTGTTGTTACAAAGCAAGCTAACAGGAAAAGCCCATGAGGTTTATTCACTGTTGCCAGATGAAAGCTCATCAGATTATGAAATGACTAAAAATGCTAACCTAGGGGCATATGAGCTAGTACCGGAAGTGTGCCGCCAGAAATTCCGAAACCTCCGAAAGCAGCCTGACCAAACTTACCTTGAGTTTGAAAGAATTAAGCAGCATGCTTTTGGCCAGTGGATATGGGCACTTAAGGTACAGCCCACATATGAAAATCTCAGAGGGGTGATCCTTCTTGAGTTTAAAAACTCACTTCCCCTTTCTACTAAAACCCATGTAGAGGAACAAAAGATTCAAAGAGCCAGGCAGGCCACAGCTCTGGCTGATGAATTTACACTTGTACACAAGCCCTTACCACAAGTGAAACCCATCCTTGGTCACCACTACAACTCTGAAAAGGATACAAGGTGGGAGGGTGATAGAAGCCCGAGCAGCTCTGGGCGAGAACAGAAAGCTGGACACAGAGGGGCCCTCCTCAGGCCAAAAAGGACAGTACTGAGACCCGAAGACCTGTGTGTTTCCACTGTAACAAGGCAGGTCACCTTCGAGCTGACTGCTGAAAATTATGGGAAAAACCTGTAAGATTAATCAAGGCACACCAGACCAGTCAAGGAGAAGGGCCCTGATGGAAAGCACAGCAGAGCAGGCTATGGCTTTAACTGCAGCAGTTAAGATCCAGTAAACCTACTGCTGAGAGTGTGAAAAAGTTGAACAAAATCCCTGAAGGTTATCAGGATTTTGTATCCCAAGGAAAAGTGACCCCATACCCCTCGAGTGGGGCAAGTAAGCCCATACTCATACTTAGGAATAGAGGGGCCACCAAATCCCTTCCAATGGGAAAAGACATGACCTTTCCCCCAGAGAGTGCAGTGAGTATTAGGGTGTTAGTGAACGGTATCAGAGGGTGGTGTATGGCCATACCTTTATAATCGCATGCACCTGGGATTCGACCAAGTTTCAGGACCGGTAACTGTAGGGATTGTCTTTAGATTACCTGTGGATGGGGTCGACTTGCTCCTAGTAATGATCTGGTGGGGGCAAAGGTGGTAGTTTCCCCAGTGGTTTTAGAGAGACTGAAAGAGGTCAGGGAGAGAGAGCTGTTGCAGGAGAAAGTCCTCATCATCTTCCCCAACTGTGTGGTGACTCAGTACATGGCCAAACAAGCTCCATCAGAGGAGGCTGAGTTGGCACTGTCTGGTTATCTGAAATCTTTGGGAAGTTAGAGGACCCAAAGGATGGGTAAAACAGATCTTCCTCGGTTGAGGCTCAGCAAGCCAACCCAGTATTAAAGAAATTAGCAGAGACTGCCCAAATCGAAATAGAAGCAGAGGGAGTCCCTGAGTGCTGCTATTTAAAGAATGAGGTGATGAGGAAGTGGAGACCTCCTCATAGACCTGCAGATGAAGAGTGGACAGTGGTTCAACCGAGGTGTCGTAAAGAAATACTAAGAATGGTCCACGAATTTCCAATGGCTGGACATGTTGGTGTATGAAAAACCCAAGCCCGCATAAGACAGCATTTGACTGGCCAAAACTCTACAAAGACATGGTGGAGTTCTGTAAAACTTGCTACACATGCCAGGTTGTTGGGAAGCCCCAACCTGCAATAAAACCTACACCCCTAATTCCCATACTGGTTTTTGGGGAACTCCTCAGCAGAGTGCTGGTGGATTGTGTGTGACCCCTGCTGAAAGACTGTTAGGGAGAAAAGGGATGGAAAGGACAGCAAGAACAGGTTACAGGAGGGCTAGGAGGATCCCCAACTGGAACCACCTACAATCCAGTTAGCCAACCATGAAATGTTGGAAAAATTAGACCCCACTCTCTCCCATGTAAATGCAGGCCAAACAGGTACCCAACCAAGGCTGCTAACAACATTTACAGAAACCTACAGGGCCAAGGAAAGTTCCCAAAAAGGCAAACCAACAATGAGAGCGATGCCTCACCTAGCTGAAGTGCCGCAGGGGATTGCAGTGAAAGTTGGACAGATAACTGTGAGCAGGAATGTCCCAGAGGACATGGGACAGACTAGCAAAAGAGACTCTCCACTCAGTAAAGGGAAAAGGGAAAGAAAAATGCCCTAAAGTAAACAGCACTTGCGTGACTTACCAAAAAACTACAAGTGAGGTCAGTGTGGATCTACCCACTGAAGAACGCAATGATCAGGTCCCAAACCCAAAGCTAATCAAATACCACAATTTCAATTCGGAATTCAGCAAGGACAAGGGCTCACCGAAAACCTCAGACACCTCACCGGGGCTAAAAAAACCAATTTATTACCCACTACCACTATAGGGAGAAAAATTATCAAGGTACTGGAACCTGAATGGTTAAAGTCACGTATTGCAAAAACAGCAGTTGAGGGTTAAAGCTTGTACATACAGGAGAACTTGCCTCAAAAAATGGAAATTTGCACCAACCCCCAAGCTTCACCAACAACCATGTTTATCCCCAGGGTATTAAAAATTGATACTAGAGAAACTTTGACAACACATGACCATCCCAGACAAAACTCCAAAAATTATTAAATCAGCACAGCTGTTGCAGACAAAGGCAGCTGCAGACAAAGCCAGTTGCAGCAAATCTAAGATTAATCAGTGAATTTGAGGAGAGTAGTAAGATTGAATGTGTGCTTTCTTTTTTTCTTTTCCACAACTAATAAAATGCACCGATCATCACATTTCATTCTGCATTGGGCGGAGGTGTCAAGAAAACCTTATATGCCAAATGAGAAGTATTAATTAATTTGTTGCAAACTTACATTAGACTTTTAATGGAGAAAATCTTAGTTAACTTTAAAAAAAACTGGAAGCCAAGATAACCAATGCAATTTGCATCTGAAACACCTTTGCACATTCCAAGGCCCCAACCGGAGCCAGAAGTCTAACAAGAAGCCCAGCCAGAGCAATGCTTTGGCCAACTGAATCGGTTATCCAGATCATCCTCATTAGCGGAACATTCAAAGTCATCCCGAGGCATTCATAAGCGGAGACGTCCCCCCCAGGGGATAAACACTGACACCATCACCTGTTTTAGACTTTGGAACTCATTCAAAACAAAGGGAATTGAGAGAACCATCTGGCCTTCTGTCCATCTCTGAAAAAACTGGGCATTTTGTTACACAGAAGAAACAAGCTGTAACTGAGACTGCAGCATCAGAGAAGGCTGTGTGCCTCACTTTCTTTCTCTCTCCCCAGAAAACATTAAGTCTGAAAACCATCTGCGACTGTGGACCTTCCAAGCCTACAGACTGCTACAGCCAGAGAGCAGGGGAAGAAGCCACTTACCAGTCTGCCTTCAAGAAAACCCTGAGCAAAGCAGGCCAGCCACAAAGTGCACTTTGACCAACAAAGGACTTCAAGAATATGCCTTCAGCCGTAAGACCACCGAATCACCTAACCCAACCAAGGGTGTATTTAACTTTTAGTTATTCTGGACTTTAATCCAACCAAAAAAAAACAACTTACTTTCTACTTTGTAATCCATTTGCGTGTGTGTGATTCTCATGTGAATGTGTGCGCGAATGTGTCACGTATTTTTAAATTATTTTTACATCGGGTTTAGATTGTTACGTATAATAAACTTACCTCTTGTTTAAACTCAAGAAAATCTGTCTCATTGGTTCTTTCACTTTCACATTAAAGGAGTAAGGTAAAAAAAACTCACTGAGGTACTAAGCACAACCACTGTTTGAAAGGAATAAACCCTGTTGTGGTCAAATAAGAGGAAGGGCAAGAGAGGCGACTGTGACCCCCTCCTTACGTGGCCATAACAGGCATCCATATTCTTCCTACCAAAATGTACCATTTCACACTTGTCAATAATCAAAATTAAATTTGCTGAGTATGTGACAGACACGGCCCCGAGCGCATGACAGAGGCACGGCCTCGATTTATCCAAAGTTCCAATACTATGGCAGCACCCCCATGAATGGCAAAGAATGGATGTCTATCCACCACAAGATGGCATACTTGCACCATCATAACTAAACAAGGGCTTTGACAAAAAATAAAACGTTTTCAACAAAAAAAATCTAATGAAAAGAATCGGACACAAATGGGCTCCAAAGCCAAGATACAATGATACACAAACTTTGGCTCAACACTGGTAAATTATACCTGAATCTTGATTAGTTTTTTTTAAGTACAGAAATGCAGCATTTGAATCTGAAAGGATTGAATTGTAAATGGGATCAACTCCAGATTAGCTTCACACTTCATCTTTATTGCACTAACATAAAGTGAAGGAGGTATGCTGATATGTAATAGTTAAAACCTAATTGTAAACCATACCCCCCTAAAGATTATACAAAAGGAAATGTCTTTTGTGTTTCTGACAAGCAGATTCTTTATTTTGATGGGTAAAGTCATCATTTTGAATGAGCTATTTGAGATATTTGAACCTTCCTCCCCCCAAGAAGCATACATCCTCAGATTTCTTGAGGATTATGAGGACATTAACCCCACATGATTAGCAGGTGTTGAGTATTACTGTTGCTGCACGAAACCACAGTTAAAGTATTTACTTTTCAAAGAAATACATTATAATTCTTTGAAATTAACAACAGCACCTCAATCTGACTGACAGTCCGCAATACGCCAACGTCAAATACAAGTCCTGCCTGTTGATTCTGAAGTCCCAATGAGTTGTGTCAATGGGATCCTTAAATGATTTGGAGGTTACCGTTATTTTGTCAGGTCTGATAACAAGTGCCGAGTATGCTGCTGTCTTTAGGGATCAAGGCCTAAATGGGCTTCAGTGTGCCTTTGCAAAGATTAAAGAATGGCCTAGTCTGGTTTTGAGGTCTAAATAATCCAAATACTACTGCGCTTGCAACTTTCATTTAATGGCACACAATGTTTGCTCTGGCCAGACTCGTTGGGTGTCTCCAAACTGCCTAAGATAAGAAAAAGCCAAGTTACTCATACTACAGTACATACCATAGAATGGCAGGTCAAAGCTTTTGTCTTTGTCAGCCGTAGCTCAGTTGTTGTACTCTCACCCATGAGTCACAAGGTTGTGGGTTTAAGTCCCACTCCAGGACTTGAGCACAAAAATCAAGGCTGACACTCCAGTGCAGTACTTAGGGAGTGCTGTACTGTTGGAAGTGCTGTCTTTCAGATGAGACATTAAATGAGGCCCCGCCTGCCCTCTCATGTGGATGTAAAAAAAAAACCCATTGCATTATTTCGAAGAGGAGCTAGGGTGTTATCCCCGATGTCCTGGACAATATTTATCCCTCAATCAGCATCACAAAACACAGATTATCTGGCCATTATCATATTGCTGTTTGTTGGAGTATGCTGCGTGCAAATCAGTTGCTGCGTTTTCTACATTACAACAGTGACTGCACTTCAAAAGTATTTCATTAGCTGTAAAGCACTTTGGGATGTACGGTGGTTGTGGAAAGCACTGTATAAATGCAAGTTTGTTTTTTCTTTTTTTATGGCTTGCATTCGTATTTACCATAGAGCCTCGGGGTGAGGGAGAAGCACATACAATTTGAAGTCATTGATTGCATATATCTGAGGCAGCCAACATTAATAAACCTTGGTGCTCTGATTAAAGATTCAACCGCTAATAATGAGGTAACTATGCTCAAAACTGCCTTTTCCAAACCTTCAGACTCAGAAAATCCAAGTATGACAAACCAGCAATTAAAGCTACAAGACTACATAATCTGAGTTCTGTGGGTTGTACAATAGATCACAGGCTTTCAAAGTGGGGCCCAGTGAGTATCTCTGGCAGTCTGCGAGTTCCCTTTTCTGTCCGTCTGAGAGACCAGATGCTTGCTGTGAGGACGAGAATTTTGTATTCTATAGTCCTCCAGTATTCACAACTAAGTTAATTCTGTTGTCATATGCCAATAAAGGAATATTTTCTGCAATGGTACCAAAATCTTCAGAAGGTAGGCAGAGGGACTCTAGAAATGAATCATTATTTTCAGGGGATGTTCATAAGTTACAACACTTGTGGGGGTGTGAAACACATCATTTATATAACTGTAGTCATAGAGAAATCAAATGTTTCAGTCCTGTTTTGATAAAGTGGCACTTGTATGGCAGCATAACTCCACTGTTGGGAAAGAAAGGGAGCGAGGATGAAAGAAAATATGCATTGGATGAACATATGCATTGGCTAAAGGCTGATCAATCATATGCACTGAGGGATAAAAGGAGTCAGTGAAGTTTTTTTTTATTTCCCCCAACTCTAACTTTCTTCCCTCCTTTCCTGGAACTTGCTGCCTACGAGGGTCTTTTTTTTATTTGTTCGTTCATGGATGTGGGTGTTGCTGGCTAGGCCAGCATTTATTGCCCATCCCTAATTGCCCTTGAGAAAGTGGTGGTGAGCTGTCTTCTTGAACCGCTGCAGTTCTTGGAGTGTAGGTACACCCTGTAGACCCAGTAAAATCACATATAGCAAAAACACATAAGTGCTGTTGGAGCTGCACTCATCCAGTGGAGAGTATTCCATCACACTCCTAACATGTGCCTTGTAGATGATGGGCAGGCATTGGGGAGGCAGGAGGCGAGTTACTCAATGCAGAATTCCCAGCCTCCGTCCTGCTCTTGTAGCCACAGCATTTATGTGGCTACTCCAATTCAGTTTTTGATCAATGGTAACCTCCAGAATGGTGATGGTGGGGGATTCAGTGATGATAATGCCATTGGACATAGTTAGATTCTCTCTTGTTTGAGATGGTCATTGTCTGGCACTTGTGTGGCGCGAATGTTACTTGCCACTTATCAGCTCAAGCCTGGATGTTGTCCAGGTCTTGCTGCATCTGGACATGGGCGGTTTCAGTATCTGAGGAGTTGTGAATGGTGAACATTGTGCAATCATCAGTGAGCATCCCCACCTCTGACCTTATGATGGAGGGAAGGTCATTGATGAAGCAGCTGAAGATGGTTGGGCCTAGGACACTACCCTAAGGAACTCCTGCAGTGATGTCCTGGGACGGAGATGATTGACCTCTAACAACCACAACCATATTCCTTTGTGCTAGGTATGACTCCAACCAGTTGGGAGTTTTCCCCGATTCCCATTGACTCCTGTTTTGCTAGAGCTCCTCGATGCCATACTCGGTCAAATGCTGTCTTGATGTCAAGGGCGGTCACTCTCACCTCACCTCTGGAGTTCAGCGCTTTTGTCCATGTTTGGACCAAGGCTGTAGTGAGGTCAGGAGCTGAATGACCCTGGCGGAACCCAAACTGAGCGTCAGCGAGGTTATTGCTGAGCAAGTGCCACTTGATAGCACTGTCGATGACCCCTTACATCACTTTGCTAATGATCGATATTAGACTGATAGGGCAGTAATTGGCCGGGTTGGATTTGTCCTGCTTTTTTGCACAGGACAGACCTGGGCGATTTGCCACATTGCCGGGTAAATGCCAATGTTGTAGCTGTACTGGAACAGCTTCGCTGGGGCGGGGCTAGTTCTGGAGCACAAGTCTTCAGTACTATTGCCGGGATGTTGTCAAGGCCCATAGCCTTTGCAGTATCTAGTTGCTTCAGCCATTTCTTGCTATCACGTGGAGTGAATTGGATTGGCTGACGACTGGCATCTGTGATGCTGGAGACCTCAGGAGTTGGCCGAGATGGATCACCCACTCAGTACTTCTGGCTGAAGATGGATCCAAGTGCTTCAGCCTTTTCTTTGCACTGATGTGCTGGGCTCCCCCATCGTTGAGGATGAGGATATTTGTGGAGCCTCCTCCTCCTGTTCGTTGGTTAATTGTCCACCACCATTCACTACTGGATGTGGCAGTTAACAATTATCAACTGATCTACCATTAGCTGTGGTTTGGGGAACAGAGTTCCAAACTTCTACCTTTACATGTAGAAGTGTTTCCTAGCTTCACTCCTGAAAGGTTTGGCTCTAATTTTTAGGCTATGTCCCCCACCCCTAGATTCCCAAACCTGCAGAAATAGCTTTTCGCTATCTACCTTATTAGTTCCCTTTAATATCTTGACATTCTGATAAAAACACCCCTTAATCTTCTAAATTCCAGTGAATACAAGCTAGTTTGTCTAAACTCTCCTTTTAATTTAATCCTTGGAGTCTAGGTATCATCCATGTCAATCCTTACTGCACTCCCTCCTAGGCCATTATATTCTTTCTAAGGTGTGGTGCCCAGAACTGAACACAGTATTGCAGGTGTGGTCTAACCAGAGCTTTATATAGCTGTAGCATGACTTCTACCCCTTGTATGGTAATCC
Organism: Heterodontus francisci; assembly: GCF_036365525.1. NCBI lineage: Eukaryota > Metazoa > Chordata > Chondrichthyes > Heterodontiformes > Heterodontidae > Heterodontus > Heterodontus francisci. Next base: position 44,872,867 of record NC_090372.1, read on the forward strand.
GATAGAGCAGCATTCCATTAGCCTTTTTGATTTTTTTTTTGCATCTATGATGGGTCTCCACTGTTTCTAGCTTTTCACCATTTAGAAAGTACTCTGATCTATCATTTTTAGGTCCAACACTTGCCTATATTGAACTCCATTTGCCACAGCTTTTCCCATCCACTTAATCTATTAGGTGTTATTAATCTGTATTTTATGCTTCCATCTACACTATTCACAATGCTACCTATCCTTGTGCCATCAGCAAACTAGGATATGTGGCTTTTTTATCCTGAAATCCAAGTTGTCAATAAATTAGTGATTAGTTGAGGCCCCTGTGGCTCACCAGTAGACAAATCCTGTCAATTAGCACCTGCCCATTACCCCTACTTTCTGTATCCTGCCATTCTGCTAATCTGACAACCAGGTCAATAACCTGCCGTCCATTCCGTAAACTTAACTTTAGAATTAGAAGAATTAGAATTAGAACATTACAGCGCAGTACAGGCCCTTCAGCCCTCGATGTTGCGCCGACCTGCGAAACCATCTGACCTACACTATTCCATTTTCATCCATATGTCTATCCAATGACCACTTAAATGCCCTTAAAGTTGGCGAGTCTACTACTGTTGCAGGCAGGGCGTTCCACGCCCCTACTACTCTCTGAGTAAAGAAACTACCTCTCACATCTGTCCTATATCGATCACCCCTCAACTTAAAGCTATGTCCCCTCGTGTTTGCCATCACCATCCGAGGAAAAAGACTCTCACTATCCACCCTATCTAACCCTCTGATTATCTTATATGTCTCTATTAAGTCACCTCTCCTCCTCCTTCTCTCCAACGAAAACAACCTCAAGTCCCTCAGCCTTTCCTCGTAAGACCTTCCCTCCATACCAGGCAACATCCTAGTAAATCTCCTCTGCACCCTTTCCAAAGCTTCCACATCCTTCCTATAATGTGGTGACCAGAACTGCACGCAATACTCCAGGTGCGGCCTCACCAGAGTTTTGTACAGCAGCAGCATGACCTCGTGGCTCCGAAACTCGATCCCCCTACTAACAAAAGCTAACACACCATATGCCTTCTTAACAGCCCTATTAACCTGGGTAGCAACTTTCAGGGATTTATGTACCTGGACACCAAGATCTCTCTGTTCATCTACACTACCAAGAATCTTCCCATTAGCCCAGTACTCTGCATTCCTGTTACTCCTTCCAAAGTGAATCACCTCACACTTTTCCGCATTAAACTCCATTTACCATCTCTCAGCCCAGCTCTGCAGCCTATCTATGTCCCTCTGTACCCTACAACATCCTTCGGCACTATCCACAACTCCACCGACCTTCGTGTCATCCGCAAATTTACTAACCCACCCTTCTACACCCTCTTCCAGGTCATTTATAAAAATGACAAACAGCAGTGGCCCCAAAACAGATCCTTGCAGTACACCACTAGTAACTAAACTCCAGGATGAACATTTGCCATCAACCACCACCCTCTGTCTTCTTTCAGCTAGCCAATTTCTGATCCAAAGCTCTAAATCACCTTCAACCCCATACTTCCATATTTTCTGCAATAGCCGACCGTGGGGAACCTTATCAAACGCCTTACTGAAATCCATATACACCACATCCACTGCTTTACCCTCATCCACCTGTTTGGTCACCTTCTCGAAAAACTCAATAAGGTTTGTGAGGCACGACCTACCCTTCACAAAACCGTGCTGACTATCGCTAATGAACTTATTCTTTTCAAGATGATTATAAATCCTGTCTCATAACCTTTTCCAACATTTTACCCACAACCGAAGTAAGGCTCACAGGTCTATAATTACCAGGGCTGTCTCTACTCCCCTTCTTGAACAAGGGGACAACATTTGCTATCCTCCAGTCTTCCGGCAATATTCCTGTCGACAATGACGACATAAAGATCAAGGACAAAGGCTCTGCAATCTCCTCCCTGGCTTCCCAGATAAATCCCATCTGGCCCAGGGGATTTATCTATTTTCACACTTTCCAAAATTGCTAACACCTCCTCCTTGTGAACCTCAATCCCATCTAGCCTAGTAGTCTGAATCTCAGTATTCTTCTCGACAACATTTTCTTTCTCTACTGTAAATACTGACGAAAAATATTCATTTAACGCTTCCCCTATCTCCTCTGACTCCACACACAACTTCCCACTACTATCCTTGATTGGCCCTAATCTAACTCTAGTCATTCTTTTATTCCTGATATACCTATAGAAAGCCTTAGGGTTTTCCTTGATCCTATTCGCCAATGACTTCTCGTGTCCTCTCCTTGCTCTTCCTTTAGATCCTTCCTGGCTAGCTTGTAACTCTCAAGCGCCCTAACTGAGCCTTCACGTCTCATCCTAACATAAGCCTTCTTCTTCCTCTTGACAAGCGCTTCAACTTCTTTAGTAAACCACGGCTCCCTCGCTCGACAACTTCCTCCCTGCCTGACAGGTACATACTTATCAAGGACACGCAGTAGCTGCTCCTTGAATAAGCTCCACATTTCGATTGTGCCCATCCCCTGCAGTTTCCTTCCCCATCCTACGCATCCCAAATCTTGCCTAATCGCATCATAATTTCCTTTCCCCCAGCTATAATTCTTGCCCTGCGGTATATACCTGTCCCTGCCCATCGCTAAGGTAAACCTAAACGAATTGTGATCACTATCACCAAAGTGCTCACCTACATCTAAATCTAACACCTGGCCGGGTTCATTTCCCAGTACCAAATCCAATGTGGCATCGCCCCTGGTTGGACTGTCTACATACTGTGTCAGAAAACCCTCCTGCACACACTGGACAAAAACTGACCCATCTAAAGTACTCGAACTATAGTATTTCCAGTCAATATTTGGAAAGTTAAAGTCCCCCATAACAACTACCCTGTTACTCTCGCCCGTCGAGAATCATCTTCGCTATCCTTTCCTCTACATCTCTGGAACTATTCGGAGGTCTATGGAAGACTCCCAACAGGGTGACCTCTCCTCTCCTGTTTCTAACCTCGCCCCATACTACCTCAGTGGACGAGTCCTCAAACGTCCTTTCTGTCACTGTAATACTCTCCTTGATTAACAATGCCACACCCCCCCCTCTTTTACCATCTTCTCTGTTCTTACTGAAACATCTAAATCCCGGAACCTGCAACATCCATTCCTGCCCCTGCTCTACCCATGTCTCCGAAATGGCCACTACATCGAGATCCCAGGTACCAACCCATGCTGAAAGCTCACCCACCTTATTCCGGATGCTCCTGGCGTTGAAGTAGACACACTTTAAACCAAGTTCTTGCTTGCCAGTGCCCTCTTGCGTCCTTGTAACCTTATCCCTGACCTCACTACTCTCAACATCCTGTACACTGGAACTACAATTTAGGTTCCCATTCCCCTGCTGAATTAGTTTAAACCCCCCCGAAGAGCACTAGCAAATCTCCCCCCCAGGATATTGGTACCCCTCTGGTTCAGGTGAAGACCATCCTGTTTGTAGAGGTCCCACCTACCCCAGAAAGAGCCCCAATTATCCAGGAAACCAAAACCCTCCCTCCTACACCATCCCTGCAGCCACGTGTTCAACTCCTCTCTCTCCCTATTCCTCGCTTCGCTATCACGTGGCACGGGCAACAACCCAGAGATAACAACTCTGTTTGTTCTCGCTCTAAGCTTCCACCCTAGCTCCCTGAATTTCTGCCTTAAATCCCTATCTCTCTTCCTACCTATGTCGTTGGTGCCTATGTGGACCACGATTTGGGGCTGCTCCCCCTCCCCATTAAGGATCCCAAAAACACGATCCGAGACATCATGAACCCTGGCACCTGGGAGGCAACACACCAACCGTGAGTCTCTCTCGTTCCCACAGAACCTCCTATCTGTTCCCCTAACTATGGAGTCCCCAATGACTAATGCTCTGCTCCTCTTCCCCCTTCCCTTCTGAGCAACAGGGACAGACTCTGTGCCAGAGACCTGTACCCCATTGCTTACCCCCGGTAAGTCGTTCCCCGCAACAGCATCCAAAACGGTATACCTGTTGTTGAGGGAAACGGCCACAGGGGATCCCTGCACTGCCTGCTGGTTCCCTCTCCTTCCCCTGACGGTAACCCATCTACCTACTTCTTTTATCTGAGGTGTGACTACCTTCCCATAACTCCTCTCAATAACCCCCTCCGCCTCCCGAATGATCCGAAGTTCATTCAGCTCCAGCTCCAGTTCCCTAACGCGGTTCTCGAGGAGCTGGAGTTGGGTGCACTTCCCGCAGATGCAGTCAGCAGGGACACTCTTGGCGACCCTTACCTCCCACATTCTGCAGGAGGAACATACAACTGCCTTAACCTCCATTCCCACTATTCTAAATTCCCTACTGAAAAAACAAAAAAAAAAGTCAAAACTTGTTAGCTTAGCAATCCGACGGACAGAACTTTTTAAATAAAAAGCTTACCTTATCAACACACCAGAGTCCTTTTTTTTGGTTAGAGGTAACAGTTTCTTATTAGGGGCTTTATCAAATGCCTTCTAGAAGTCCATATAAACTACATCCACAGACATTCCCCTGTCCACTGCTTTAGTTACCTCTTCAAAAACTTTGACTAGATTTGTCAGACATGACCTGCCCTTTAAAAATCACGCTGGCTCTCTGATCAACTAAAAAATTTCAATGTATTTAGTTACCCTATCCTTAATTACAGGCTCTTGCAATTTGCCAACAGATGTAACGCTAACTGGTCTATATTTCCTAGGATTTCCTCTCTCCTTTCTTAAATAATGGAGTGACATGTGCAATTTCCCAATCTAAAAGGAGCAGCTCCTGAATTAAGAGAACTTTGAAGTTCATATATATATATATATCTGGGTATTTCAATGAGATTACATCCTTAAAATTATATATAATTTTCTCAGTGTAAATAGACTAGGGAGCAGAGTAAAAAGAAACTACAAAACCGTAAAATAATTATATGTTGAATTAAAGATTAGAAATTAGTTAGGCTAGATTTACATAGTTGCTACAACATATAACTAGTCAGACACAAATGTTTACTACCAAAGAAAGACTCAATTCATTCCTGTGACGTATATCATTTATATTTCACTTCCATATGGTTAATTTAGTCTGTTGCCACTCAATAACAACAATACGTTACTTTACCTAATACTGGTGAGATTTCACTGTTGTCTTCCGCACCCGAGTTGAGAAACACATCCAGTGCTTCCTGGTCAGATACGTCCATCAGATCCATTTGCTCCAGCATGTCAACATTTACCTCCATAGAGGACATGCTTCCAATGGGCTCTGTGTAAAAGAAAAAAAAAGCAACTTGAACAAATACACCAAGACACTAAAGAACAAATAGATTTGTTTTAATAAATAAAAAGGTAACACTGAGGATACAACAGGATGAAAACAATCAGCCATATTATTTCAGTTCTGAACTGTTGTGGAAAAGTTTGCTAGTTGTACATTTTAAGCATAATTTTCTGACTTTGCACTTTCAACAGAGATGGAGCCTTAACCTCCAGAAGGTTGAAAATTTGAGTGCATGCCATGATGGATGTTTGACCATTAATTTAAATAGTCTGAAAGTCTTATGCAGTGAATGAATTCCAGATATCTGAATGAATTCTGGTGAGCAAGACTCAGCCCAAGTGAGAGCATGAAGTTGGAAAATTTCCCATTTAAAAGTATATTGTAGGAATCACACTTTTATGTATTTTGGATTATTTGAATTCAAAAGTGCAAATTTTCAAAACCAAGAGTGTGGTGAGCACTATAACACTGAGCCATGGAATGATGGGGCTGATGCCTTTGTGGTTACAATTACCAATTATTCTGAATTACCAATGTTTTTTTTTTATATAGTGAATCCAGGAGCCATTGTTTAATTATTCCTTAACAAAATGACAGACACTGAAACCAAGTTCTTCTTCATTGACTAAAGACAGTTTTATCAACATTTTTGGATATAGTATAATTAGACTCTTGTAGCAAGACATTGAACCCAAACATTTGAGAGGCTCAACTTCTTTGCAAAAGTATAATTTTTAAAATTACAATATGATTGTATTTATTAAAAAAAAATATTTTTATCATCAGGAGTATGGGCTTACAGGATCCACGTCAGCAATGAAACAGAGCTGAAGTAACGGGCGGCACAGTGGCGCAGTGGTTAGCACCGCAGCCTCACAGCTCCAGGGACCCGGGTTCGATTCTGGGTACTGCCTGTGTGGAGTTTGCAAGTTCTCCCTGTGACCGCGTGGGTTTTTGCCGGGTGCTCCGGTTTCCTCCCAGCCAAAGAATTGCAGGTGATAGGTAAATTGGCCATTGTAAATTGCCCCTAGTGTAGGTAGGTGGTAGGGAATATGGGATTACTGTAGGGTTAGTATAAATGGGTGGTTGTTGGTCAGCACAGACTCGGTGGGCCGAAGGGCCTGTTTCAGTGCTGTATCTCTAAATAATGAATATCATTTGAAAGCCATATTAACCCAGGGTACTTTAGCTTTTACTGTTGTCTGCAAAGCCAGTGTCCTCAGATCGCTGGTTAAACAATGTCTCCAAGCTATTTAGCAACAAGGCTCAGCTTCAAACAAAATTGTTTATTTTTAGATGAAACAAATTGAGTTAAGCATGCCAATGGCTGACTGCAGAAGAAGCATCAGTTAAAGAAAGGATATTGCTAAGATTAGATTTTAGATTAGAGATACAGCACTGAAACAGGCCCTTCGGCCCACCGAGTCTGTGCCGACCATCAACCACCCATTTATACTAATCCTACACTAATCCCATATTCCTACCAAACATCCCCACCTGTCCCTATATTTCCCTACCACCGACCTATACTAGTGACAATTTATAATGGCCAATTTACCTACCAACCTGCAAGTCTTTTGGCTTGTGGGAGGAAACTGGAGCACCCGGAGAAAACCCACGCAGACACAGGGAGAACTTGCAAACTCCACACAGGCAGTACCCAGAATCGAACCCGGGTCCCTGCAGCTGTGAGGCTGCAGTGCTAACCACTGCGCCGCCCACTGATCATTAACCATCAGGACAATGCTCCTCATGTTTCTTGGTACTGGGAGAGAAAGGTGAGCAAGAAAATGGGTTTCTTCTTGTGTTAGTTCTTCCATGGTGCTTTTCTATAAGGTTTTTGTTGTTGTACTGAACATTAAATAAGGCATTACTAGAAATGTAATAAAAAGAGAAAATGCCAGAAATAGGTCCATCAGCACAGACCAGGTTGGATGCCACCCATAGGTGTAGTCACTCTGGCTCTCTTCCACGATCTTGTCTGTGCCTGGCTGGATCTGGACAACGATTACGTGACTGGTGGCCACTGATATATAATGGTCACTGGTAACATTAATATTTAAGCTTGTAAGTTCCTTTTTTAATGGCTTAATTCTTTATTAGTTGTGTCCCTATAAAAAGGGAGCACTTTTTTGTTTATGACATAGCGGCAGTCCAGTGTCTCCTTATTGGGTTATTGAATAAAGGCAGCTGTAAAGAGGAATATGAAGTCAACATCTTTTCTCCACCACAGAGCGCTGTGTATGCTCAGTTATTGAGTTTATTCAAGTCAGAGATCTGAATATTCAGGGAATCAGGGGATATGGGGACAATGTGGGAAGGTGTAGCTGAGGTAGAAGATCTATATTTTACTGAATAGTGGAGCAGGCTTGAGAGGCCAAATCTACTCTTGCTTCTATTTCTTATGTTCTTATTCAAGGGCTCTGGAGAGGAAAGGGAGGTTGGAGATGGGGTGATAGTTCGCAGGGACAAGGGCGGGTTTTTTCAAGAAAGGTGATGACAGTTTGAAGGTTTGGGGTGGGGAGGTGGGGAGCATGGCAACAGTACCTGAGGAGAGGGAACCATTAACTAACATGAGGCCTAAGAAGGGAAGTTAGGTGTTCAATAGTTTGGTCGGAATAGGATTGAGGGAGCAGAAGGTGGGTCTCATGGACAAGATGAGCCGAGAGAGAGCAAGGCAGGAGATGGGATAGAATCTAGAGAAAGACATGGGTTTGGGGTTACGGCAGTGGGGAACATTAGGGGAAGTTTGATCTGGTGAGCTAGGGGTAGGAAGGGAAGGGGAAGAGGCAGCTGATGGCCTGGATCTTTATGACAAAAATGTCTATAGGTTCATTGCACTTGTTGGTGAGAGCAGAGGAGGCGGGGATGGTGGTTTAAGAAGATGGTTTGTGGTGGAGGAGAGGGGCCGGGGGTTAGCTTTGCATTCCTGGATGTAAATAGTGAAAAGCGAGCAGTTTTCACAATGGAGTGCAGGATCCAGTAATGCACGATTCACAATTTTAATTTTGCTGCAAGCTGGTCCATCACCCTGCAACATAGAATAACTTATACTACAGAATATTAACACTGTCATCTTGGAATTGTATAAATATCTTGCAAATAAGCTTTCTTGAAAAAATTTCTGCAGCACCAAAATGTCTGTGCCCATGTGGATGGCCTGCAGGCATCTCAGAAGGTCCAATACTTCTAATGGGTCTGGGACTTAGAAGTTGAGAGAGATGCCATTTTAAGGAATTCACAACACATTGAAGTCTTAAATTCATGAACAGAAAGTTCAAGGTTTGTTCTTTAGTAATAAACATTATTTGAAAGCAAATATTGGCATCACCACTGAACTGAATGAATAAAGTCAAAGTATAGCGAAAGTCGAATGTCTCTTTTAACCATTAGACAGATGGCTTGTTGAGGGAATTCAACATCTCCCTGGGACAGCAGGTTGCTTAAATTTTCAGTTTACATGCTGTGACGCTGAAATGAACACAAATATTAGTGCTATAAACTTGTTCAATTGTTTCAGCTAGTTTCATTTATTTTAATAACCTACAACAGATAACAGCCAAAGATCAATATTGAATAAAAATTAGGTTTCAGTACTTATTCAGCTAATCACAGTCTTTTCCTTCTATTTTCTGTTTCTCTATTCTCTTCATGCTATTTCTGTTAATTTAATCTTGAGATTGGCTTTTCCCCCCGATTTGGCTTAAATCTATCATTTTAAAAATAATCTGTAAACCTTTTATGTTCCATATTTTTCCCTGGCTATCATTTTGCTGTGAAAACCAGGCCCAGAAACTGTTTCAAAGGTAATTTTTTCAGTTAATAGTAGGCCTCAAGTGTTGAAATCTACGTATTTGCATGAAGCAAAGAGGTCTGCAGAGTTAAGTATACTCATCAATGGGCCTGGGAGCCAAACAGTGCCTGAAGAAGTAAACTCAATTTCAACTGGGATTAAAATGCATCAACTTCTAACTTTTGCTCGCAATCTCCTACTCAAACTTTTCTCTAGTTTGTTGACCAAAAGTGTTTTGCTTTCATCTTGGTGTCCCCAACTCATTCCAACCCACTCAATTTCAGTTTTCATCTAGTTCTCCAGCCTCTGTCTCCAATGTCTCTATACTTAATCCCCAAACTACACAGATTCCAAAAAGGATAGGGCTCTTTCATTCTTTTTCCTCCAGCCATTCCACCCAAGCCAATTGTTCATACCATTCCAAGAGGCTGCATGTAGATGAGGAAAGGAATGGGAGCCAAGCATAGAACCTTAGAGGGCTCCAGAGGTAATGGCAGAAAGAGAAGCAACTTTTTGAGATATTCTGCCATGATTTGGTAAAATAAGAGTGGAACTAAGTGAGGGTGGTCCCACTGAGCTGGACAATGGGGGAGAGGCATTGGATGAGGATGGTGTGGTTGATAGCCAAATGCTGCAGAGAGGTTTGGGAGGGATGTGTTTTGTGACTTTGTTTAGGATAGTTTTTGGTGCTGTGCAGGGACAGAAACCTGATTGGAGAGGTTCAAAAAGGAAATTAAAGAAAAGATGTTACAGAGGCGACACGTTCAAAGACTTATGAAGAAAGGAAGATCAGAGAAAAGACGCTAGCGTGCCAAGGGTCAATCTTTCTTTAGAATGCAATGACTTCAGGTTTGAAAGGAAAGTGAACAGTGTCTTAGGGGAGGGAACCATTTACCATTCAGCTTGCATGGGGGCTTGGGAGAACACTTGGGTAGTCTATATGAACAGTACAAAGGGAGCAAGATGAAGGTCTTGGATGAAATGACCTGAGAGGAATATGTGGAGATAGGAGAGAAACATGGATTAGGACGAGGGCAGGGAGGAGTCTAGAGGAGGTTTCACTAGGTGGGAATGGTAAAGTGGGGAAGCAGCAGGGACAGCTGAATGAATGGTCTCAATCTTAATAACAAAGGATCCATGAAGGTCAGAGTGGAGGGAACAGATAAGAGGGGCTTAAGGAGATTGCCCGATGTGAAGAAAAGTATTGTTCTGAACAGAAGACCGAAAAGCTAGGCAATGAAAATGTGGCTGTAAGTAACTTGAGCCAGAGTGTTTTCTAAGTATGGATGCAAAAGGAAGTGAGATTGGAAGAGAGTAGGGAGAATGTTGGCGGTGAGGGAAACAAAGAAGTGGTTGGAAATGGGTTCATCAGAGATTGAGATCAAAGAAAATGGCAAGGTCAAGGGTATGGCCATGAATATTGGTGGTAGAGTTTATATAGAGGCAGAAGTTCAGAGGCAACAGGAGGGCAGTAAAGTCAGATGAGAGGATAATAATAGAGAAGATTGAAATTACCAAGGATGAGAAGTCATTCAATGCAAAGGCTGAGGGAGGAAAGTTGTGAGGATATCATTGAGAAATTCAGGATGGTGCTTTGATGGGGATGGGGGCACCAAATGGAAGATTTTAACATAGAGATAATGGAGGTTGAACAAGGTGTGCTCAACGGAAGAGAAGGTGCCAGAGGATTTGGGTGGGGAAAGAGACCAAGGTGTGTTTGGTGATGACATATGGTTGGGACATGAGGTGGAAAGTACAGCCGGACTGGGAGGCTGAGTGTCAAATTTCAGTTCAAAGCCATAATGTCATTGTAATCATCCATAATAATGCCACAGATGGTAAGAGAAAAACCTGCTTGCAGGTTTGCAGTGGCTGCTCTCAGATAATTGAAGAACTCACTTGGGAAGGGGAAAGTAGTCACAATGTGTAATAAATTCTAAAATAGTAAATATACAATGTAATTTAAATGAACAGAAAAATCATTAAAACATTAAAAAAATTTGATGCATCCTTCACTTCCATTTATGTTCAACCCCAAGGATAATTCTACATTTTGTCACTCAATCTGCAATCAAAGCCAAGTATTAAATGGTTTTCTTTAAAGTTTGCATAGCTTAATGGAAAATTCAGCATAAAATTCATATCCCCTCTTTTGCTTTGGTGTTTGTTCTCTTGGGGAAAAATCAGTGATGTTGCAGAAATTTCCTAACCTCTGGAGAATCAATTGATAGCAAAACCCAAGAGTAAAGTTAAAGGATTTTTTCTTTTTACGACTAATGCTTGCAGATGCAAATATTCTATATTTTGAAGGCTTATTAGTTATGTAAGAAGGAAATTAGGCAAGGTGACTTTGAATGCACACTCCCTTTTGTCATGTATGTCCAGAAACATCAATGCATACGAGAAAAGAAGAAAATATGGAAAAACAGAAAGGCCATCAGTCCTTTCCCAGGCCCTGACAATTAATCATATGATGCACATTACTTGTGCAAATGCTCAGTATACATAAACCCAATCCCAAAATGTAAGCCTGCAAATCTCTAATATATTTTTCCACCCAAACTGCAGAATTCAAACTTGGCTGCCCCCAACAAATATCTCCATCTCCTACTGCCCTCAGCAGCAACTGAATTTCAATTTATACTTACCCTACAACCAGCAATCTGCTCCCAGATATTTATACAGAGCTGTTGTTGAGAATAGTTTCATATCTACTGATAATTCTAGTGAGTGGTTATGAATCACACTTAACTCGTTTCACCTTTGCTAGTGAATTATATTTTATTATGCATTTATATTCTTTATCTACTATTCTGATACAAATCAAGTGTAATGTTTATCAAAATCCATCTACCATTCCATAACTTAAATGCTTCATTGTTTTGGACCTCAATATATTTTAGCACCTTTGTCACATTTTTGATGGGTGCGGACTGGTCATAGAGGGCGGGGCAGAAAGCGGAGCTCAAAAGGAGGGCAGGCAAGGCCAAGAACGGAATAGAGCCTACAGAGAGGGCAAGGCCGAGAGCGGAGCCATCAGACAGCGTAAATTTGAAAGTGGAGCTGAGTGGCCAGAACAGGTGAGGCCAAGCATGGAACCAAACAGGAGAGGGAAAATAAATTGCATCGTGCGCCTCAGCATAAGGTAAGCATTTAATTTAATCAAACTATGAAGTAATCTAGATCAATAAATTGTACAAAAATTAAAAGTAAGCCATTTTGATAAAATACATAAACTTTAACATATCTTATACATTGTAACTATATTAATTAAACTTGTGTATTGAATAATTTGTCAATCAGATCTAGAGGGATAAAGTTAAAATTAAATAAAGACGTATAGTAACATTAAAGGGTTGCTAATTTTTCATTAAATTAAAATCTGAGACAGAGATAGTAAGAGTTAAGTAAAAACATTTAAGTTATCCTACCTATAAAATAAAGTGATGTCAGCACAGGGGAAGGAGCTGATTGGTGAGTAGCAAAGAATGTCTACTCAAGTTTATTTCTCAATTGAGTAAATTATTCAATAGATAGAAGCATGGTAGGGCACTTCAGTCCCATGGAATGTGTATCCTGTTTCATGTGTGAACTCTGGGACACTTCTAGTGTCCTGGACACCCATATGTGCAAGAATTATTGTCAACTGGAGACGCTTGAGTTCCGGGTTTCGGAGCTTGAGCAACAGCTGCATCACTGTGGTGCATCCACGAGGCTAACAGCACGCAATGAGGGAATGGGTGTACAGGCAGACCGGCAAGGAGGAACAGGCAGGTAGTGCAGGAGTCCCTTGAGAGTGACTCGCGCTCCAACTGGCAATCAGTTCAGAATACTGGTGAGGATGATTGGAGAAGCTGGGGTTGTTCACCCTAGAGAAGATTGAGAGATTTGATAGAAATGTTCAAAATCATGAGGGTTCTAGATAGAGAGTAGTTAGAGAGAAATTGTTCCCATTGCCAAAAGGGTCGAAAGATGGTTGGCAAAAGAACCAAAAGTGACAGGAGGATACACTTTTTTACACAGCGAGTGGAATGCACAGCCTGAGAGGGTGCAAGAGGCAGAAGGAAAAAAATTTGCAGGGCTGTGAGGAAAAGATGGTGGAGTGGGACTAGCTGAGTTGCTCTTGCTGAGAACTGGCATGTACTTGACAGGCCGAATAGCCTTCTGTGTTGTAACCATTCTATGATTCCACATGAGTTATACATCAGGTTTATACAGGAATGGTATACACAACAGCCACTAAAAATGGGTATGTCTACTATAGGTATTTGGAAAACATACATGTGAAAACAACATGCTTTTCAACCCTATATACTGGATTGCTTTCATCATTGAGTTCAAAGTGCTGTTACCAATAGGAAATAATTGAATTGTTGCAACAACTATTAGATGGGGTACTATCTCAGTTGGTTGAAAGCATTTGCAACAGATTTAATTTGTTCCCAGAGAAGAAGCCAAGCCAAACATCTTGTAGGTCTTTTTAAAGTGCATATCTTGTTGCGAGATCTAGCCTGAGCTATCATTCTTTCTACCTCCTTGTTCATTCACATAGCATGTTCCTTTACAGATACACTCAATTAGCATTTTATAAAATATAATTTTTAAAGTTCAGAATACGTAGCAAAACGACAGCTAACATGTTGGTTGTGGGGGAGAGAGAGCAAGGAGAGCAGGGGGAGGGAGGGGAGAGCGGGGTGGAGGGGCAGGGCGAGCGGAGGGGGGACGGGCGAGCGGAGGGGGGACGGGCGAGCGGAGAGGGGACGGGCGAGCGGAGAGGGGACGGGCGAGCGGAGAGGGGACGGGCGAGCGGAGAGGGGACGGGCGAGCGGAGAGGGGACGGGCGAGCGGAGAGGGGACGGGCGAGCGGAGAGGGGACGGGCGTGCGGAGAGGGGAAGGGCGTGCGGAGAGGGGAAGGGCGTGCGGAGAGGGGAAGGGCGAGCGGAGAGGGGAAGGGCGAGCGGAGAGGGGAAGGGCGAGCGGAGAGGGGAAGGGCGAGCGGAGAGGGGAAGGGCGAGCGGAGAGGGGAAGGGCGAGCGGAGAGGGGAAGGGCGAGCGGAGAGGGGAAGGGAGAGGTGGCTAAGGCTTCAACTTCCATTCTTCCTGTCTTGCACACAGCATGCTTCTTTCCAGATGCACCCTAATAGCATTTTTTAAAATCCTTTTTAAAAACAAGGCGAAATAGCAAACTGACAGGAAATGTGTTGGAAAAGGGCATCAGCATTGGGTGGGGGTAACAGAGTGAGTGAGGATGATGCTTGGATATACCTCCAACCAAGGGCAAGTGGTCTTCCTCTTGCTGTTATTCTGTCTCAGGAGTCATGGCCCCACTGGTATTGGCACATCCATGAGCTGGTGCACACGGATGACAAAGAAGCTGGTTGATTATCTACAGAGACTAGCAAGGCTGCAGAATGGGTGGGAGCAGAGAGTGGTATCTAAAGAACTGGCGAACTGGTTATATGGTCAGGGCTGGCAGGGTCGTTACAATAGGTGCACTATTACTAACAGACCGATTTATATTTTACAATGCATTTATAACTAGGCTGAATAAAATATACATCTCCATGTGAAAATTAACCAACAGGTAAAAGAAAGAGAACAGGAAGCAGTACCAGAAAAACCATAGAGCAACGAAGGGATTTGGGTGCCCAAGTACACAAGTCACATTTTCTTAATGTGCTGACTGACAACTCAGTCATTATCTGGAGAAATCATATTCACAGCTATTTTTGCAAGCTGTACGCATTTATATAGCTAAGCTAAAATAGATTGGTTACAAGGTACTAACAAAACAATCTAATCGCATGACCAATCATGCACAGTATTCTAGTAGAGTTAATTAAGTATAATGCCAGTTACAATTAGGATTATTTTGAAATACATCTTTTGTAGAAAACGCTGTGATATTAAAACTTTTTTGTGATTGTGCACACATCTAACCGAGGGATGCCAGTACTGTGAATCAGTCATTGCCACATCAGATCTAACATGGTTTGATGCAGACCTTCTGTATTTTCCAGCATTTGTCTTCTTTCTAAGTTTTCAAGTGAGAGGTGATCTGCAACATTCAGTTTTTCCCCCAAACCTGCAGCCAGGAAGCACTCAAACAACTGAGCAGTCACCAGCCTTCACCGCTGTCTAACTGGTATCTGCAGCCTCCTAAAGCAAGACAGGATTGATGGAAGGGATGCAAACATGCGGAGGCTATGCTTGAGGAAACTGAACTCCATTTCAAGTTAATTCAAACTAGTTTCTAACTTTAATTCTTCACTTGCAAGATGCAGGAAAATGAAGAGGACAAAGATCATTCCAGAAGAGAAAGTAGGGATAAAGGGAATGGTGGGATGTGACAAGTGGTATTTCCCAGGGATCTGTACAGGGGCCTCAGATTTTCACCATAAATATTAATTGACTTGGATAGAGGAATAGAGAGCTATACAGATATGTTTGCAGATGACGCCAAGTTAGAAGACAGTAAATTGTGCAGTGCAGGAAGTTACAGAGAAACAAAGGCAAGTTAAGAAAGGAGGAAAAACTATGGCAGATGGAGTTCAATATGGTGAAGTGCAACGTTATACATCTTGGATCTAAGAAAGACAAATCTGAATGCTTCCTCAATGGCGAGACTAGGAACCATAGAGGAACGAAGGGATCTGGGTGCCCAAGTACACAAGTCACAAAAATAGATCAAAAAAGGTCATAGAATAGCCTTTATCTCAAGGGGCTGCAATGCAAAAGAGTTAAATTATGACAGCAGGTTGCATAGACTTGGTTTGAACTTCCTTGAGTTTAGAAAGATGAGGGGTGATCGAATCAAGGTCTTTAAATTATAAAAGGATTAAATAGGGTAGATACAAATAAACTATTTCCTCTGGGGGTGTGGGAGAATCCAGGACATGTGAGAACAGTTTTAATAACAGAGCTAGGTCATTCAGGCCTGGAACCAGGAAGCAATTTTTTTCTGCACAAAGGGCTATGGCATTCTCTCCCCAAAAGGCTGTGGATGCTCGATGAATTGAAATTTAAGATCCAGGTCGACAAGATTTTTTAAAAAATCAGGTAAGGGTATCATGGGATGTGGATCATTGGCAGTTAAATGGAATTGTGGCACAGATCAGCCATGATCTAACTGAATGGCAAAAGATGCTTGAGAGGATGAATGGTCTACTCTTGTTTCTACTTCAAATCGTGTGAAGACTATTACCCTGAAAGTGCTAAGCTGATCCTAAAATCTCTTAAAAGTTATGGATGAATTACAAGGTTAATAATAAAGAAAACATATGGAATGCAGCAGCTACCTGACTGGAAATTTCAACATTTCTTTATTTTGTTTCCCTGTTCTGTGCCCTCTTGCTTTTATTCTTTTTATACATATTGTCCAAGGTATTCAAAATAGAATTAAATGCACAGAATCCTTCCCCCAGCTAACACAGACATGAGTAATCTCTCAGGTCAATTTACAACCTCTCCACTTCACCCCAGCCCCAAGCACACACACACCAAGTTGCTGCAGTTTTCCCATATGGGCTTATTACGCTAAAATGAATTTCCAACATTACCTGCAGATCCAAACACATGAAACTGCTAGATAATTATCGGTTAAAAATGAATTTCTTCATCTTCAAAAGTTATACCACAAAATGCATCCTACAAAGTAGCAAACAATCTTGCTTTGTAGGGAAGTTTGATAGAAATATAATAGTGAAATAATGTAAAAACTAGCCTCGTCTGTGTGCTATCTGCAAGTATCCTGTAGACAGGTACTGTTCCAAATCCTGCTGAAAAGCTTCTTCAAAAAATTTCTGCCGCTCTTTCAGCTTCAGCTGCTGTGTGTTCTCCATATCTCGCACTTTCTGGGCATGTTCACCATCCAACTCAGCTGAAACAGAAGGAAAGAACCATGTAAAACAGAATGTGGACTCCAGGTTACAGGGCTCAATTCACATCAGGACCAGCAACCTATAAGTGCAAGAAAAGAACTACATAAAACAGAAGTTTAAACATTTTATTACCCATTTGTTTGAAGAAACTAGCAACAGTTGAAAAGCCAAACTGCTCTTAGATTTCTGCTAGATTTCATCTTGCTCTGGATGCTGCAGCTGACAAATCAAGTTAACTATAAACTCTTTTAATGCCAACTTTGCATTAAGTTCAGCTTCAGATGAGCACTGTGCACCCAGGCAGCTACTTTTTACTGTCACAACGGAACCAGTGATCCACTCTGTGAACCTCAAATGTCACAAAACTATCTACAAGAGGTGATTTCTCACCACTCAGCTTCAGTGAGTTTGGGAGTTTGATTATGATTTGATACCCAAATTATATACTACCGTTTTTGTGTTGATGCACATCTGAAACCTTTTTGCATCAAAATGAAAGCAACAGAAGATCATTACTTGATTGTGCTTTTACAGAATCAATGGTTCTTAATTAAAAGACACGTTGCAACAGTACAGGCTCCTGGGAGCATAGCATCATTTTGTCCAATTTACTATTCACATGCAGAAGGAAGAATCTGCTCTCTGGAGAGTTCAATGAACCCATCTCCAATTCAATTAATTTAAATTAACAAAAACTCTACAATTCTCGATGTGTTTAATTGTAAGATAGTTTTGGAGTTTGTAAAGAATGAGGTTATCTTTCTAATTGTAAATAACATTATAAATACAGAATGGGACTGTAATATAACTATTTGTAATTAATAACCAGTTTTATTACATAAAACTGGGAATGAACAGCTGTGCTAAGATTGTGACTACTTTTTTCTTCCAAGACACTAGGTGAATACAGTTTTTTGTGACCATTTCACATTGACCATGGTTTTAAACTTCACAATCTTCTGCAGTTGTTGCTGTCCAAAGGCATAACTCAGAGTAGAAAATCATTGGTCTTGTAATGGTGTCTGCTTCTGCAATTCTTTCCATTTCCTTGTGTTCTTGTACATTTTACATTCTTTTAGTGTACATTTTCACTACATCTCAAGCACTTTATCTTGTGGTTACATCTTTATCTCTGCTTCTTCTTTTGACTAATTTCCCCATCCTTTTTCCCCACCATACCTCTTTACATTCTCTATTATCTCTCTGCCCATTTTGTTATCTCACTACTTCTTTCAGATTACAACACATTGCTAAAGGTCAAGCATGCATGCTGGCCTGATAAGTAAACAACTAGTTGCCAATGCTCAACCTGTCCCTCCCTTGGCTGCCTCATTCCTTTCCTTTGCTTAGCTTTCGAAACCATACTTTTCAACTGAACTGTCTCTTCCATTACTGTATTAGTGTTGATTTTGGGAAGACAAACTATTGTTTTCAGCTCCTGCCACAAACCCAACAATTCCATCACTTGCCCTGGCTGCTGTCTGAGATTGAATCATACTGTTCGTAACCTTAGTATCATATCTGATACTGACATGAGCACCTGTCCACATATCCTCCAATTTAAAAAAATTAAAACACCATCTATGAAGCTCCCAAATCTTTCAGAATTATTTTCACAGACTCATAGGAGGTGGCTATTTGGCCCATCTTGTCTGTGGCAGCTCTCTGCAAGAGCAACTCATCTAGTCCCACTCCCCCACCTTTTCCCTGTAGCCCTGCAAATTTACTCTCTTTAGGTGCTTACCCAATTACCTTTTGAAAGCCATGATTGAATGTGCTTCCACCACACTCTCAGGCAGTGCATTCCAGATCCTAACCACTCACTGCGTAAAAAAGTTTTTTCTCATGTTGCCGTTGCTTCTTTTGCCAATCACCTTAAATTGGTGTCCTCTGGTCCTCAGCCCTTCTGCCAATGGGAACAGTTTCTCCCTACCTACTTTGTCCAGACCCCTCATAATATTTTAAACACTGCTATCAAATCTCCTCAATCCTCTCTTCTCCAAGGCGGAGAGCCCCAGCTTCTCCACTTTATCCACATAACTGAAGTTCCTCATCCCTGGAATCATTCGTAAATCTTTTCTGCATCCTCTCTAATGAATTGGAGACAATACTCCAGTTGAGGTCAAACTAGTGCTTTATAAAGGTTCTTAATAACTTCCTTGCTCTTGTACTCTGCTCTATTTATAAAGCCAAGGATCCTGTATGTTTTATTAACTGCTTTCTCAACCTGCCCTGCCACCTTCAATGATTTGTGCACATATACCCCCAGGTCCCTCTGCTCCTGCACCCCCTTTGAAATTGTATCTTTTATTTTATACCGCCTCCCCTCATTCTTCCTACCAAAATGAATAATTTCACACTTCTCTGCATTAAATTTTATCTGCTACATATCCATCCATTTAAAACATATTAATGAGTCTCCAACTAATATACTAGATTTTCATTACTTTACTGCATGATTCATCCACATGGCAAAAATACAGATGATAAACATGTGCAATGAAGGAAACACAAGTCAAAAGATAGAATTAAAGTCATATTACTGTCTCATGCACATTGCATGTGCAATTAAAGAAAATGCTGAACTGGGAATCAATTGATTAATAGTTTTTGAAGAATTCATTTCTGAGACTGCCATGTTTTGATTACTGAATGACTTTTATAACTGCTGCAATTTTAACAAAATATTGAGAAAATATGTGCTCACACTTTTTGATGTTGAACGCCATTTGCAATTAACCTCCTTAATTTTAAGTGCTAGTCTCTCTGAATTCTTTCCCTTCCTCGTATCACCCTGCTTTTCCCTACAAGTTGATCACCCCAGCAATCTTTGTTATTCTACTTCTTCTCCCTTAAATCGAAACTACTTCTAAATAATGTGGCACTTCAGAACCAAATCCAACAGTCCACAGAAACTCCATCAGTTCCACCCTGCTCTGGTAGATGAATTGTGAAGAGGTTATATACAGACCTGCATATTAGACACTTTTTAGTCATGTCAAGGCAACTACAACTGGCCTTACAATTCCTATAGACTCATCTCCCACACTTGCTGGGCCTGCAGCTGAGGACTGAAAATTCTCTGCTGCAGTATACATATTAACACTCTGCTAGGAGTGAGAAGCTTCAGTATCGTTCTCCCTTTAATGATGATATGCCTGTAGTAAAGAGAAAGATTTCTCTATTCAATGTCACACAATATTTGAAATAACTAATGTTAAAACAACAAAATTCTCTTTAAATTAAATTTCAAAATAGAGATCGGAGATAGAACAAAGAACAAAGAACAGTACAGCACAGGAACAGGCCATTCGGCCCTCCAAGCCTGCGCCGATCTTGATGCCTGCCTAGACTAACACCTTCTGCACTTCCGGGGCCCATATCCCTCTATTCCCTTCCTATTCATATATTTGTCAAGATGTCGCTTAAACGTCGCTATCGTATCTGCTTCCACCACCTCCCCTGGCAGCAAGTTCCAGGCACTCACCACCCTCTGTGTAAAAAACTTGCCTCGCACATCCCCTCGAAACTTTGCCCCTCGCACCTTAAACCTATGTCCCCTAGTAACTGACTCTTCCACCCTGGGAAAAAGCTTCTGACTATCCACTCTGTCCATGCCGCTCATAACTTTGTAAACCTCTATCATGTCGCCCCTCCACCTCCGTCGTTCCAGATCATGGCTATTCTTTGACTTCAACTCCACCTTCCCACCCAATCGCTACATCCTTTGAATTAGTGTACAGAGGCTTGGTTTTGGTTGTTAAGCTGCACCTGGCTAAAGCATCACAGGCTCTGGCTGAAGAGACAACATGTTCTTCAGTTAATTTATGTAAATAGTATGCTCCAATGTGCTTTTAATTTTGTTTGACAGCTCTGCTCCCAGAGACTTTTGATCTGAAAATGATCCTGGAAACTTTGTTCAATAACTTTATTTAAGTTTTGGAAATTTGAAAACTATGGATTAGTTACTTGCATCATCCGTGCATTATTGCTCATTGTGAAGGTCTACAAAGGACTGTTCCATTCAAGAGTCCTGTTGCTTATCACTTTGTGCAAATGTACATTCCAACAGGATACTTAATGCATGGCGGATTGATTCCACCTTTTTCTTTTTTTACAGTAATATGTTTTACTGCTTTTGTGCATTATTCTATTGGTAAATAAATCTATTAATCTTTGCCAATATACTTTTGTCGAATGGTGTGTAACTTTCCCCTTTTCAGAGAAGAGAGAAGAATCTGGTTGTCATCCCTGCTGATATCACAACACGTAAATCTAGGCTGACACTCCAGTGCAGTACTGAGGGAGTGCTACACTGTAAGAGATGCCATCTTTTGGATAAGATGGTAAACCGAAGCTCGTCTGCTTGTTCAGATGAACAAAATATGGGACCTTTTATGAAGAAGAACAGGGAAGTTATCCCCGCAGTCCTCACCAATATTTAACCCTCAGTCAACAACACTTAAATAAAAGATGACCTGGTCCTCATCACATTGCTGTTTGTGGGAACATGCTGTGTGCAAATTGGCTGCTGCATTTCATTGCCTGTGAAGTGCTTTGGGACATCCTGAGGTTGTGAAAGTTGCTATAAAAATGCAATTTTTTTTCTTTCAGTAACTTTTAATCCTATCTTAAACATGACAAATAGAAAATAGACTCATAGCAAACATGTTCTGTTTTTGGAAATGGTTTTGAAGTTCTGAACACAAGATAAAAGCATTGGTTAAAAAGCTGAACACCATCAGTACACCCAACGAACTTTACTAAAGCACCAAACACACTTCAGCTGGAAGAAGTTACATATGGCCTCCATCAAATATTTTAACCAACTCCATGAAAGACGTCAGGCAGCACAAAAACAGAAAGTGAGGAGCAACTCCACCAGGAGCAACTCCACCTGTGGCCTTGTGGAGAGTAATGATAATCTAGGAGCCTAAAGAAGGTAATCTTGCTTCTCCTACTCTACATCAATGTTGCAGCATACAACAACCACAAACTAGAAACCATAAACAAATCACATACAATTATATCAATAAAATGTGTTTTATCATATTGAGAACACAATGCACATCAAACAAGCTACACAAACCAATTATCAAATCAACAAAATGCGTTATGAACAGAAACCTTTGTTCTGATCCTTGCAACACTCTACTGGTTACATGTACCCAATCAGAGCTAGTACTGATCATACGAACATATGAATTAGGAGAAGTAGGCCATTCGGCCCCTCTAGCTTGCTCCACCATTCAATGAGATCATAGCCGATCTGTTTGTGTCTCGAATTCCACACTCCCATCTACCCCCGATAACCTTTGATTCCCTTGCCTAACAAGAATCTAGCTGCCCCCGCCTTAAAATTATTCAATGACTCTACCCCTAGCACCTTCTGAGGCAGAGCGTTCCAAAGTCACACAACCCTCAGAGAAAATATTTCTCCTTATCTCTGTCCTAAAAGGGCAACCCCTAATTTAGTGCCCCCTAGTTCTGGACTCACCCCTCACCAACAAAAGGAAACATCCTTTCCACATCCACCTTGTCAACACTGTTCAGGATCTTATATACTTCAATCAAGTCTCCCCTCACTCTTCTAAACTCCAGTGAAAACAAGCCCAGAATTTCCAACCGTTCCTCACAAGACAACCCACTCATTCCAGGTATCAATCTAGTAAACACCTCTGAACCAGCTGCAATGCATTTACACCCTTCCTTAAATAAGGAGACCAAAACTGCACACAGTATTCGAGATGTGGCCTCACCAATGCCCTGTATAAGTGAAGCATAACATCCTTACTTTTATTTTCAATTCCTCTCATAATGAATTCCATTAGCCTTCTTTATTACTTGCTGTACCTGTATACTAACTTTTTATGACTCAAGCACTAGAACACCTAGATCCCTCTGCACTTCGGAGTTCTGCAGTCGTTCTCTGTTTAAGTAATACTCTGCTTTTTTATGTTTCCTGCCAAAGTGAACAACTTCACATTTTGTTACATTATACTTCATCTGACAGATTTTAGCCCACTCACTCAACCTATCTATATAGGTCTGCAACCTCATGTCCTCTTCACAACATACTTTCCTACCTATCTTTGTGTCATCTGCAAATTTAGCTACCATGCCATCGCTCCCCCCATTTACGTCATTTATATAAATTGTAAAAAGTTGAGGCCCCAACATAGACCCCTGCGAGACTCCACTCGTCACATCCTGCCAATCAGAAAAGTACCCATTTATGCATACTCTGTTTTCTGCCAGCCAGCCAATCCTCCATCCATGCCAATATGCCACCCACCACACCATGGGCTCCTACTTTGCGCAATAACCTTTTATATGGCACCTTGTCAAATGCCTTCTGGAGATTCAAGTACAGTATGTCAACAGGCTCCCCTTTACACGGCAAATGTTACTCCTTCAAAGAACTTCAATAAATTGGTTAAACATGATCTCCCTTTCACAAAGGCATGCTGACTATTCCTGATTACCTTGAGTTTTTCTAAGTGCCCAACTATAGCCTCCTAAATGATAGATTCTAACACCTTCCCCACGACAGACGTCAAGCTAACTGGCCTATAGTTATCTGCTTTATGGCTCCCCCCCCCCCCCCTTCTTGAATAGAGGGGTTATATTTGCTATTTTCCAGTCTGATGGAACCTTTCCAGAATCTAGTGAATTTAGAAAAATTAACACTAACGCATCTACTACCTCATTAGCCACCTCTTTTAAGACCCTAGGAAGAAGCCCATCAGGACCCGGAGACTTGTCAGCCCGCAGCTCCAACAGTTTGGTAGGTACCGCTTCCCTGGTGATTGTAATTTCACCAAGTTCCTCTCTTCCTTCCACCTCCTGATTTACTGCTATTACTGGAATGCTTTTTGTATCCCCTATAGGGAAGACAGAAGCAAAACATTTGTTCATTGTTCCTTCTTCTGATACACCTCATCAATATTTTCACAAAGTCTAAACCTACACATAACTTTCATTCTACTAATTCGATTGCAGCAGTAAATAATTCCAGTAAATTTATTAGCATTGTACTTGATGTTCAGAATCCTATGCTGGATTCACTCTTGCTAAATGCTATTGAATGCTTCCTTTATGATATATTCAAATGCTTATCCTGCTATAAGATTATCTTATGCCACTCTAACCAACATACTGTTGATATTTTTATGCTTAAAATATTATTTTTAAAAAAGTACAATCACATACAGAATCTATGGTTTTGATGAGGTCATTGTTTCCCCCCTCATAGTTGTATGTAAGGATGCCACCGTTTGTCTCTGACCAGACAAAGCAGCAGAGAAAGCAAGTGATATTACTTAAGTCTTACAGCAGAGAAACAGGCCATTTGGCCCAAATCCACATAAGCCTCCTCCCATCCTTCTTCATCTGACTCCATCAACATATCCTTTTATTCCTTCCGCCCTCATGCATTTATCTAGCTTCCCCTTAAATGCATCTGAGCTATTTGCCTCAACTACTCCAGGGAGGAACGAGCTCCACATTCTAACTAATTATGAGTGATGTAATGTAAAACACTCGACTTTGCTGGTCAAGCTTTCAATGGCTCCCACTCAAAATGGGCAAAATTTCAAACATGTTTACCAAAGAGGTCAAATGATGAAAACACAGATTTCCTATCAATGGCCAAACTAAAATCTGGCATAATTTGGGCTGACTATTCGATGGTAAAAGCACATTACATAAGCGAAGTAAAAGACGAGAATAGTCCATTCAGCCCATCCCTTTAGCATCCGAACCCTCCTATTATATTAAATTGCTTTTTGAACGTGCAATGTTTTTATCTCAATTACCCTGTCTGGAACATGCACCATTCTTCCCAACAACATTTTAAATATTTTAATCTTTATATTTATCTTATCTATATTTTATCTATACAATTTTCTAAACCTCAGTTTGTGTCCCCTAAGCGCCTTTATTCCAAACTGCCTACATTGAGCTTTTCCAGTCTTTCAGACTTGAGAATTGTAAAAAAAGGGTACAATTCTAAAGCGGGTGCAGGAACAGAGAGACCCAGGGGCATTTGTGCACCAATTATTGAAGGTGGCAGGGCAGGCTGAGAAAGTGATTAAAAAGGCATACAGGATTCTGGGCTTTATAAATACAGGCGTAGAGTAGTTTTAGTTTTTTAGTTTTAGAGATACAGCACTGAAACAGGCCCTTCGGCCCACCGAGTCTGTGCCGACCAACAACCACCCAAAGCAAGGAAGTTATGATGAGCCTTTACAAAATGCCAGTTCGACCCCAAATGGTGTAAAGTCATCGGGCTGCATTTTATTATGGGGACGGGGGTTCCAGCAGCGGGCCTGAAGTTGGGGTGGGGGAGACCCCACCTTGGCCCTATGTCAGACCCCTGAAGATGTCTCTTTAAGAGATGAGTTCCCACCTCTGAGGAGACTGAACTTGTATTCTCTAGAGTTTAGAAGAATGAGAGGTGATTGCATTGAAGGGTCCAAAATTCTTACAGGGCTTGACAGGGTTGATGCAGGAAGGATGTTTCCTCTGGTTGGTGGGGGGGGGGGGGGGGGGAGGGGGTGCTCTAGAACCAGGGGACATAGTCTCGGAATAAGAGGTAGGCCATTTAGGACTGAGAGGAATTTCTTCACTCAAACTCGGTGAATCTTCGGAATTCTCTACCCCAGAAGGCTGTGAGTATATTCAAGACAGAGATCGATAGATTTCTAGATATTGAAGATATCAAGGGATATGGGGATACTGTAGGAAAATGGCATTGAAGTAGATGATCAGCCATGATCTAGTTGAATGGCGGAGCAGACCCGAGGGGTCTAATGGCCTACTCCTGCTCCTATTTCCTCTGTTCAAAAGATGAGGGGTCTGGACAGATAAATAGAGAGAAACTGTTCCCATTGCCGGAAGGGTCGAGAACCAGAGGACACCAATTTAAGGCGATTGGCAAAAGAACCAATGACGATATGAGGAAAAAACATTTTTATGCAGTGAGTGGTTAGAATCTGGAACGCACTGCCAGATAAGGTGATAGAGGAAGACTGTGGCTTACAAAAGGGAATTGAACAAGGAACTGAAGAGAAAACTTTTGCAGAACTATGGGGAAAAGTTGAAGGAGTGGGACTAGCTGAGTTTCTCTTGCAGAGAGCTGGTATGGACATAATAAGCCGAATGGCTTCCTGTGCTGTAACTATTCTACGATTCTATGACTTCTTGTTGCTCTGCCCTTTGCAACGCCTACACATCTACTGGTGGTGAGGCAATATAACTTCTGTAGACTTGCACTTTATTGTTCTGGCTATATGCCCCAGTATTCTTTTAGCTTTTTAAAAAAATACATTGCTACATTGTCTACACATTGAAACTGCTGACTCTTCTCTTGCTCCCAGATACCTTCCTGAATCTGTCCATCATTTCAGCTCCATTCATTATATTCTGGCAATATTGTTTGATCAATGAATACTATTTACATCTAGTCTTATGCTTAAATCAGGGAACACAATATAAACTAGAAAACAACATGAACCTGTAGTAATCTCAATGGATAGACGGTCATGGTTGTTGCCTTATGACTTCAGGTCAAACTTAGTCAAAGAAACCTCTCGCCGATTCCCACCAATCAACCTCCATCTGCTGCGGGATCAGTGGTCCTTCATGTTGAACACCACTTAAAAGAAGCCGGGGGGTGGGGGAGGGGGGGGGAACTTCAATGTCCATCAAGAGTGGCTTCGTAGTACCCCACTGACTGAGCTGGCCAAGTTCTGAAGGACACCGCTGCCAAAATGAGCTTGCAGCAGGCGGTGAGAAAACCAACACAAGGAGTAACCTACTTAAACAAAAACAAGAAATGTTGGAATCACTCAGCAGGTCTGGCAGCATCTGTGGAAAGAGAAGCAGAGTTAACGTTTCGGGTCAGCGACCCTTCTTCGGAACTGACAAATATTAGAAAAGTCACAGATTATAAACAAGTGAGGTGGGGGTTGGGCAAGAGATAACAAAGGAGAAGGTGCAGATTGGACCAGGCCACATAGCTGACCAAAAGGTCACGGAGCAAAGGCAAACAATATGTTAATGGTGTGTTGAAAGACAAAGCATTAGTACAGATTAGGTGTGAATATACTGAATATTGAACAGCAGCAAGTGCAAACCTGAAGAAAAACAACCTGAAACAACCTGAAAAAAACAGTGGGTAAGCAAACTGAACAAACTAAGATGAAATGAAATAAATGCAAAAAAAGATTGTAAAAAATGTAAAAAGGAATGTCAAAAAAAGGGAAGAAAAAATAACTAAAAATGAAAGTAAAGTGGGGGGCTGTCATGCTCTGAAATTATTGAACTCAATGTTCAGTCCGGCAGGCTGTAGTGTGCCTAATCTACTTAGCCTTGTCCTCACCAATCTGGCAGACAGGGGTCTGTACATGACAGCACTGATAAGGGTGACTGTACAAAGTCCTCATGGAGACCAAATCCCATCTTCACACTGACCACACTTCTTCGTGTTTTGTGGCACCATCACTGTGCTAAGTGGGACATATTAAGAACAGATGTTAGCGCTCAAAACTGGGCATCCATGAAGAACTGTGGGTCATCATTAGTATTCCACAAAAATGAAACTTCATGGCCTAGCATATCCCTCACTCCTCTATCACCATCAAGCCAGATAACCAACCCTAGTTCAATGAGGAGCATAGAAGAGCACATTGGGAGAAGTGCCAGACGCATCGGAAGTTGAGATACAACCTGATAAACCTACAACACAGGACTCCAAGCATTCTTAACAGCAACTTGCTATAGGCAGATCTATAGGATGCACTGTCGCAACTCATCAAGGCTCGTCTGGCAGCAACTCCTACCACCTAGGAGAACAAGGACAGCAGGTACATGGAAGACGATCAGCCCCAAGTTCCCCTGCCCACCACACTGAAATGGGCCTATTTCAGTGTTCCTTCATTGTCACAAACAAAATCCTGGAACTCCCTACTGAACCATATTGTATTCCCACCTTCACCACACAGACTGCAGTGGTTCAAGAAGGTGGCCCACCACTACCTTCTCGAGGACAACTGGGGGATGGGTAATAAATGCCGGCCTTGCCAGCAATGTCCACATCTAGATAATGAATAATAAAAGTTGCTGTATCTTGATTATGCTTGGAAATTATTCAAGAAGTATCAAGTATCTTGAAAGGCACTTACTAGAGGTGAAACTAGACAGGATGATTTACCAAGATGGACCTCGGAAGCATGGTTTCCTCATTGTGCGAGTCACCATTGTCTGTACTGGTAGCAAGATTCCAGCTAGACTGGGAAAATCTCACTGATGACTTCAAAGCAACCATGCATGCACATTTTTAAAAAATTTGCATCAAGAGGTAAGAAAGATAAAAGATGAACACAGAGAGTCCCTTCAAATTTCTACTGGCCACACATGCATCAGAAGTGCCAAAGATCACAATGCAGCTCTGAACTCTACAAGTGGTCTTTATGGCATGCAGCAAAACGAGCAAGAGAAAAAAATCTGGTGGGGAGGGAACAGAATTTTATGTACCCTCCAAAAGTACACCATAGACTGAGATGGTGCCATTTGTTACCATAATATAACAGATGGCAGCCTAATTTCAGTAGCATAGCTACAAAACAAAACAAGGTGGTACTACTTCAATGTGACGACAAACACTGCCACTGGAAGCAGCCATTATTATCTGATGATTTACAGCTGAGCCCACCCATACAACACAGTAAGGTTGTTTTGAACTCACTGGCTGGAATATACCTCCCCTTCTGCTGAGAACAGCATGGCGATCAGAAAGGCAATCCCACACTGCATCCTTTTTTGATCCATCTGCTGTGGAAATCACTTCATTTTCTTATTCCCAGTTCTAAATTAGGAGAACAGAGCAGCTAATTGAACTACCTCATCTGAATTTAAAATTCAAACATGCTTCAAGCTAAGCCTATGTAATGACAATGTTGTGATTAACTTGATTGTCCAAGAGAGTGTGGGAAAATGGCACACTGACACGGAACACAAAAGTCCGAGTGTATCAAGCCTGTGTCCTCAGTACCTTGCTCTACGGCAGCGAGGCCTGGACAATGTATGTCAGCCAAGAGCAACGTCTCAATTCATTCCATCTTCGCTGCCTCCGGAGAATCCTTGGCATCAGGTGGCAGGACCGCATCTCCAACACAGAAGTCCTCGAGGCGGCCAACATCCCCAGCTTATACACACTACTGAGTCAGCGGCGCTTGAGATGGCTTGGCCATGTGAGCCGCATGGAAGATGGCAGGATCCCCAAAGACACATTGTACAGCGAGCTCGCCACTGGTATCAGGCCTATCGGCCATCCATGTCTCCGCTTTAAAGACGTCTGCAAACGCGACTTGAAGTGCTGTAACATTGATCACAAGTCGTGGGAGTCAGTTGCCAGCTATCGCCAGAGCTGGCGGGCAGCCATAAAGGCGGGGCTAAAGTGTGGCGAGTCGAAGAGACTTAGCAGTTGGCAGGAAAAAAGACAGAAGACAAGGGGACAGCCAACCGTGTAACAGCCCCGACAACCAATTTTTTCTGCAGCACCTGTGGAAGAGTCTGTCACTCTAGTATTGGCCTTTATAGCCACTCCAGGCGCTGCTCCACAAACCACTGACCACCTCCAAGCACTTACCCATTGTCTCCCGAGACAAAGGAGGCCAAAGAAGAATTCCAGTAATGTATTAGCATATGAATAGCACCATAGCTCTGATTATCTTTGATTTAATCCTCATTTTACCAACATTTCAACAATCTTCTTTCACACAATTTTACCTGGTTCTTTTAAAATTCATCTGCGGTTTCCCTTTTATTCAGTTACGGCGATTCCTTTAAAGCCCCCTTTATGCTGGAGGGTTTACAAGAGAGCCACCATGTCTCCGTATAGGTGTCTGACGTCTGTACACTCAGTAATGTGGTATCACTGTTCACTGGTTTGAACCTTTCCCAAATAAGGAAAGTCCCGCTAAACTAGCAATTCCAATTTAAAACTTCTCAGCAACTATACAAATCTTGCACAGTGATTTCTGTTGTGACTGTATTTGCTCTACTGCATAAGTTGGGTAAATCTGGTAACAATAGAGCAGGATCAATTATTGAGCCACTCGCTCTGAAAGAGTTTCAGCAACTTGAAAAGAGCTTTAGAGAGTGCCAGTTTGGAACTGCTTTTCAAAAGCCTTGGTACAACTCTGAGTCTCTGCTATTCACTTTTCTACTGTGTTCAGTGAAGTACTGCTTGGTTGAAATGTGATGAAAGATCTAAAAAGATAAAAAAAGATTTACAAGAATCTCTATTTGGCTAAACTCAAAAGTTGTAATTCGTAAAATTTAGAATGGTTTACCAGTTATAGCTAGACAGGGTTAATTATGTTGAGCTTTGTTCCTGATTTTTAGTTTCTGGTCCATAGTTCAAAGGAGCTTCACTACCTTGTCCTAATTTAACATAATTAGCTCTTCTAATTGTTACAAACCTTAAAATCAAGTAATAAAATTAAATTAGAGTGATTAACCCATCTCAAAAGTTAACGATATCCAGGATGAATAATAGCACAGGATGTGCTGCTAAATGCAACAGAATTCATTCAAGGTGTCATGGGAACTGCTGCCAAATAACCATCTGCAAATAAAAGAGGCAAATGAACCAGAGGGGAGATGAGAAGACATTAGGGGAGAGATTGGCTAATCCCCAAAAATGGACATGGGGATCACGGTACATGATTAACAAGCACCTGTTCATTGCAAAGCATGTTAAATTGGTGCTACCTCCTTTTACACGATTTCTGCATACACCAACATAAGCAAGCTGCTTGTTGATTGCATGCAGCAACAGGGGGCCAATATCCTTAGTAGCTAGCACTATCTAAAGGCAGCCTGCACCTCTTAAACGGAAGTGCATTGAGGCTCCAAGAAGTGATGGGAGTTTTTTCAAAAGGCAATCTGGTCTGTAATACTTGGAGCAATGGCTGAACATGAGAGAGAGCGAGCACCACGGTTTTCAGATAATGCACTACAGGTCATGGTGAAAAAGGTGGAAAGTTCTGTATATATTGGAGTTGGCGGCTGGGGAGGGGGGAGGGGGCAGTATGCCCTTTCGACATATGCTTGGTGGGATCAAGTACTTATGCAGATCTATGCCGAGAGTGTTGCTCCAAGAACATGGCTGCAGTGAAGGAAGAATTTTAACAATCTGACATAAGTTATCAAGGTGAGCGAGTTCATCGCCAAATGGCATTTCCTACTAACTGCTCCATCAGTCTCATCCACCACTTAATTCTCTACATCCTCATTGTCTACCAACCAACAATCCTTATCAATCGCTATTTATATCAAACATTCATATGCTTTACCTGAACTTTGCATGCTTAGCACTGCTGCAAGCCTCAAACCCATATCTCTAACATGTGATTTCTCAAAAGTAAACTGGAAACAGTTACTTGAAGGTATATCAGTGAGAGGGCAGTGGGAGGTATTCAAGGAGATAAAGAGGGCTCAGATATGTTCCCACAAAGACAAAGGATGAGACTCCCAAATCTAGACCCCGCTAGACTTCAAAGAGCATACAGAGTAGGATGAGGCAAAAAACGAAAGTTTGTGCTAGTACCGAGAGCTCAGTACTGCAGAAAAATCTAGAGGAGTATAGAAAGTGCAGGTATTAAATTGAAAAGGAAATTAAGGAAAGCAAAGAGAGGGCAGGAAAAAATATTGGGAAATAAAAGCAAGGAAAACCCAAAGATGTTTTATAAGTACATAAAGAGTCAAACGATAACTAAGGAAAGAGTAGGACCAATTAAAGGGTCAAAAGAGTGTGTGTATAGATGACAGACGTGGACATGGTTCTTCATGAATACGTTGTGCTGTCTTCACGAAAGGGGGGGCGCGATGCAGGCAATGTAGTTAAGGAGTAGGAGTATGAAATATTAGATGGGAGAATTGTGGCGAGAGAGGAAATATTAAGGCACAGATCAACAACAGTCAGCATGGATTTGTTAAGGAAAGATCATGTCTGACTAACTTGAATGGATTTTCTGAGGTGGTAACAAGGGAGGGATGGTAAGGTTAGGGTGTTTGGTGTGTCCACGTGGATTTTAACAAGGTCCTACATGACAGACTGGTCAGAAAAATAAGAGCCCATGAGATCCAAGGGCAAGTGGGATCCAAAATTGAAACAAAGGGTAAAGGTGAAACAGTGTTTTTGTGACTGGGCATCTGTTTCCACTGGGGTTCCACAGGGCTCAGTACTATGGCCCTTTCTTTTCATAGTATACATCAATGATTTAGATTCAAATGTAGGGGACATGATTAAGAAGTTTACATATGATACAAAAGTTGGTCGTGTGGTTGATAGTGATGAAGAAAGCTGTAGACTGGAGGAAGATGTCAATGGACTGGTCAGGTGGGCAGAAAAGTGGCAAATGGAATTCAATCTGGAGAAGTGCGAGGTAAAGCATTTGGAGGGGGAAAACAAGTCAAGGGATTACACATTAAATGGTAGGACAGTGAGAAGCGTAAAGGAACAGAGTGAATTTGGAATGCCTGTCCACAGATCCCAGAAGGTAGGAGGACTGGCACATAAGAGTCATAACAGCACAGAAGGAGGCCATTTGCCTCATCGACTCCATGGATTGTTCTATAGACAGTCAGGAATCAGTCCCATTCCTCTGCTCTATCCCCGTAGCCCTGCAAGTTTATTTCCCTCAAGTGCCCATCCAATTTCCTTTTGAAATTATTCATCATCTCTGCTTCCGCCACCTTTGAAGGCAGCGCATTCCAGGTCATTACCACTCGTTGCGTAAAATCAGTCTTCCTCACATCCCGCCTTATTTCTTACCCAAAACCTTAAATTTGTGTCCCCTAGTCTGTGTACCATCAGCTAATGACAACGGCTTTTCTTTGTCTACCTCATCTAAACCTGTCATAATCTTGCACACCTTTATCAAATCTTTCCTCAATCTCCTTTGCTCCAAGGAAAATAACCCCAGGTTCTCCAGACTAACCTTGTAGCTAAAATCCCTCATCCTGGAACCATTTTGGTAAATCTCCTTTGCACCCTCACATCCTTCCTAAAGTGTGGTGACAGAACTGGATGCGATACTCAGAGTTGTGGCGTAACCAGAACTTTATAAAGGCTCAGCATAATTTCCCTGCTTTTGCACTCAATACCTCCACTTATAAAGTCCAAGATTCCATATGCTTTGCCAACCACTCTCTCAATATGCCCGGCAACCCCAAAGGCAGTTGAAGGAGGTATATGGGATACTTTCCTTTAATAGCTGAGGGACAGAATATAAGAGCAGGTAGGTTATCCTCTAACTGTATAAAACACTAGTTAAGCTGCAGCTGGTCCTGAGGAGATTTATAAGTATGGTGTCAGGATGGAGAATTTTAGCCATCAGGAACGACTGGAAAGGCTGGTGTTATTTTCTTTGGAACATCGGGGCTGAGGGGAGATTTAACTGAGCTGTATAAAATTACAAGGGGCCTAGATAGTGAATGACCTACTTGCCTTAGCAAAGGGGTCAGTGACCAGTGGGCATAGATTTAAACTAAGGATTAGAATAATCAAAGGGGAGATGAGGAGCAAACTTTTCACCCAGAGGATGGTGGAGGTCTGGAACTCACTGCCTGTAAGGGTGATAGAAGCAGAAACCCTCAAAGCATTTAAAGAAAAACTTGGAAGTGCACTTGAAATGCCATAACCTATCGGGCTACAGAAAAAGAGCTGAAAGGTGGGATTAGGCTGGATAGCCCTTTTGGCCAGCACAAACATGATGGGCTAAATGGCCTCCTGCTGCGCCGTAAATTTTCTTTGACTCCATGTATTCCATAGCTCTCACACACAAGCAGCTATTCACTCATGATAGCCACAGCATCTAAATACACTGTAGGACACAGTAACAGACTTCTTGCTTTCTTACAGGAGAAGGTGGCACATAACAGCAAGCAGCAGCAAAGATCTGGAGAACAAGTGTGCCTACAGGTTTTAACCCCCATTGAGGATAGTGTTGGCCTTCCTGCAAAGATGTAATGCTGACGCAGTGGCTACTGGCAGGGTTGAAACATGAGGCTATCTGCTTACTTTTTCCCATCCCACTTATTCCTCATCCTTTTTTTTTAATACGTTCATGGGATGTGGGCGTTGCTGGCTAGGCCAGCATTTATTGCCCATCCTAATTGCCCTAGAGAAGGTGTTGGTGAGCAGCCTTTTTGAACGGCTGCAGTCCACGCGGGGTAAGTACATCCACAGTGCTGTTAGGAAGGGAGTTCCAGCATTTTGTCCCGGCGACAGTGAAGGAACGGCGATATAGTTCCCAAGTTAGGATGGTGTGTGGCTTGGAGGAGAACTTGCAGGTGGTGGTGTTCCCATGCATCTGCTGCCCTTGTCCTTCTAGCTTCTGTAATTTCCAGCT
Source organism: Heterodontus francisci (assembly GCF_036365525.1). Taxonomy (NCBI): domain Eukaryota; kingdom Metazoa; phylum Chordata; class Chondrichthyes; order Heterodontiformes; family Heterodontidae; genus Heterodontus; species Heterodontus francisci. Next base: position 44,907,252 of record NC_090372.1, read on the forward strand.
TCTTTTTGTGACTTTAAAAATACTTCTCTTTGAAATTTCCCCCTTGTAAAAATGCTGCTTTGATGTCAATGGACTTACATTCCCATGAATGTGTTGTTAAAAGGGATAGGAACATCCTCAAACTTGCTTTTCCTGCTGTTGGGGAGTCCACTCTAATTTCCTGGTCGCCTAGTCGTTCTCAAATCCCTGAGCCACAAGTCTGGCCTTGGCTTTACATATACCATCGGGAAGTACTTTCTCTGTACAGATCCATCTATGGTACAATGCTGGTTGTCCTCTATCTGGCACCTCTGTGTATACGTCAAACTCTCTCCAACTGTCAAGCTCTTTTTGCTTGGCATTCTTATCAATTTACAATCTAAATTGTTAGTAGCAACTAGAGCTTCTCTATTGCAAGGGCTCCTACTTCTTGTGGTGCCCCTCGCCTGCTCTCTGGTCTTTGCTCTAATGAAACCATGTCTCCTAATAGAGTTCCTATCCCTTTCTGGACTACTACTACTCAACCTATCCTCTTACAACCAGACTTCTTTCACAAGTTTGTGATCTTTTCCTTGGACTACGATCATCTTCAGGCCCACTGTCTGAACTTATACTACATTTTCTGGCCTTCCATATTTTCACCTCCTTCTGCCAATCTATAGGTCTAATATCTGTCCCTTGTCTTGCACATTCAGCCAACGTTTGTATTTCCCGGTGGCCTTTCCTGCCCTTCCTATAATGGTGGCTTCCCTCCGTTCACTAGTCCCTTCTGGCATATATGTCACTCTAGTCCCAACTTTCAGTAGTTGACCTTTGGGATAAATGGCCTTATCTGGATTTTCATTATCACTTGATCCACTCTCAGTCAGCCCATTATGTGCCACAATCTGCTGCTCGCAAATGTCCGACATATGTGCATGCCAAGTACATAGTGCATCATCAGTGTCCATCATTTGTTCAGATTCTGTCAATTTATAATCAGTGCCAATAAGTCACGAGGAATGTACTCTAACGGTTTGGTTGACATGTTGCAAAATCATTGTTATGCCATCAGTGCCTATAACTTTTCTTGGGCCTCTCCATTCTTTCTGCCCTTCTTTTTTGTAATACACCATATCCCCAGAATCAAAATTCTTTTCTGATGGCCTGATCCGATACCTCAAAGCTCCCCTGATTTTTTCTGAAACTTCTCCCTTAATAAATGTTCTTCTCCCTGTATGCATGGCATTCAAATGTTCCGCAAAAATTGAACTAATTGTAGCCCCACTAAACCCGGGGAATGATCCCACATTACCAAAGGTATTTTCGGATTCTCAACCATCTGAAGTGTGTTTTTCGCATGTACTGCCCACGCCACAGCAGTAGTCAATTTAAAATTTAGCTGGTCTGATAAAATTTTCAGAGCATTTTGTCAATCACGGCATGATTTCTCTCACAAATCCCATTATTAAAAGGACCTTCTGCTGCCGTGTGCATTGCTACAATATTCATATTTTCACACATACTCCTGAACTCATCATTGGCAATTTCTCCTCCATTGTCAGTTAGAACATAGCCGGTGCTCCCAGTCCTGGTCCTATCCACCTTTCCATTATCTTGTTCACTATTACTTTTTTTTCTTTACTATAAATTACCATCTATAGACTGAATCTAGTCGCCACATCTATAAAGCGTACAATAAAATGTTTTTCTTTATCCCATACCTTCAAATCCATCGCTACGGTTTCATTATAGTCCCTTGCTAATGGGAGTCTCACTATGGGTCACGATGGCATCCTCCTGTATTTTTTTTTTTTTACAGACATCACATATCACTGATATCTTTGATAAGTTTTGTGTAGTCATCATCTATTACCCCTGCATCTTTCAACAGAATCTTCAACCTATGACAAGATGGATGTGCAAACTGTCGATGTAGTTTTGAAATAATATGCCTTTTCTCCTTTAAATCCCTACCCCCGGAAGCCATTAATACTTCTTTAACATCCTTAGAGATGTTAGGTCTCGCTAAAGGAATACAATAATGTCCCGACTGTGTAAACCGCAAAGCTACAGATTTCCCCAATCCAATTTCATCCGAGCCTTTTTCATAGACGGTTTACTTAACAGCAAAGGTATATCACTGGATACTACATCCGTACTAATAAAATGGTTTACCCCTGCTATTTTACACTGAACTACTCCTCTTTTTAGTGATTTCAATGTGTTGTCACCCCCAAACCTGAAACACGTAGAGCTGTCGTATTCTTTGACCTTATTTTGGTCCTCCTTACTTAAAGAATCCATGTAAAACCTTAACCAGTCCACTCCATATACCATGGATGAACATCCACTGTCCAGTACTGCGCAATTGAATGAATCTGCAACTAGGACACTCATTACCAGACTGAAGCTTCTCGTGACCAGTACAATTCCTTCTGATTGATCAGTCGTGTCATCCTCTCCTTCAAAACCTTCCATGTCACGTGTCATCTCAAAAACTCTGTTATTCCTTTTGGACAATGCAACACCTAGTGATACTTTGAGTCACATCGGAAACACCTGTTGATCACCCTTGGTTATTCCTGGGGTTCATCCTTCTGTCATAATTACCCAATTCCTGCCGTCTGTTATAGCTGCCAAATATATATCCTCATTCGTTTTGTGTGTGTTTCTCCTTTCGTACTGACGTCTGGGCCCCACACTTGAATGGCCTCGAAATGCTGCTCGCATTGTATCCTCCACCTTCGGTGTCACCACTAAAGAGCCCAGCTGCGCCATGGAAGTGGCCGAAAGGAATGTTTTCCCAAAATCTTTTAGGGCGTCGGACATCTGATCAAACAGCGTATCTTTTTCATTGAATCTAACGCCGGTTAATACCAAGGGGCTATCCATGTTCCATATCCTAGCACAATCCAACAATTTGAAGGCAAGTACTGATCTAGGAATTTCCAAACAGAATCGCTGCAACCTTGCATATAGTCGGTTAAACTCCATAATATATTCCTCTATAGAAGAACCATCCATTTTTCTAAATTTATCAAAGTCTGACCATGCCTCATTGGCACTCAATAAGTCAGCTTTCATATAAATTTTATGCATATATCAACTTCATTTTTCCATTGATTGTAAGGTAGTTTCATAAAACAGCGGTGGAAAATCATATCCCGACACCTTACACTTGGTTTCAGTCATCTTTCTTCAAAAAAAAGCTACAAATACAGCTTTCTCAAAAAAACTCCAATTCTAATCTCCTGTCTGAAAACAAATCTTAGTCTCCAATCTTCATTTTCAGGCAACCATTCTCTATCAATGATAGCGAAATCTCTAAACCCTGTTTGTGAAGAAGACACTGAGACTAGGATGCTTTGGTGCAGATTGTTTATTGCTGGTCAAAGAGCTTACTTTTGCTCTCTAAACAACAACCCAGCCTGTGCTGGTTGTTCTTTATTTATATTATACACTTGAGTACAATTAACTAATTAACACCCAACACCTGTTCAACCTATTATCTTGAACTACCAGATACTCATCATCCATTAACAGAACTTCAGACCCCAGCAAGTGGTGCCAGAGGACTGGAGGATTGTAAATATTACACTGCTATTCGTGTGAGGGATAAACTTGTCAACAATAGATAAGTCAACCTAATATGGGTGGTGAGGAAACTTTAAGAGATGACAATTTGGGACAAAATTATTTGGCATTTGAAAATGTACGGGTTAATAATTAAAGTCATCACCGTGTATTAAGGGCAAGTTGTGTTTGGCTAACTTGATCAAGTTTTTTGATGAAGTAATGAAACGGGTTGGTGAGGGTAGTGCAGTTGACGTATAAACGGGCTTTTAAAAGCCACTTGACAAAGTACATATAATAAACTTATTAGCAAAATTAAAGCTCATTGAGATTATAGGGATAGTGGCAGTATGGACACAAAATTGGCTAAGGGATAGAAAGTAGAGGGTTGTGCTAAATGGTTGTTTAATCTATAGCAAAAAAGAGCAGGGGTTTTAATACAGACCCCTGGGAAACATCACTTACCTCCAATCTGAAAACAACCATTTAGCAGTGATGGAGGTAAGTGATGTTTCCCAGGGGTCTGTATTAAAACCCCTGCTCTTTTTTGCTATAGATTAATGACATGGACTAGGGTACGTTGGCCATAATTTCCAGATTGCAGATGCTATGAAACTTGGAAATGTAGTAACAGTGAAGAGGAAAGTAACATACCTTCAGGATAACATAGGCAGATGGTAGGCGGCACAGTGGTTAGCACCGCAGCCTCACAGCTCCAGTGACCTGGGTTCAGTTCTGGGTACTGCCTGTGCAGAGTTTGCAAGTTCTCCCTGTGACCGTGTGGGTTTCCGCCGGGTGCTCCGGTTTCCTCCCACAGCCAAAGACTTGCAGGTTGATAGGTAAATTGGCCATGGTAAATTGCCCCTAGCGTAGGTAGGTGGTAGGAGAATGGTGGGGATGTGGTAGGGAATATGGGATTAATGTAGGATTAGTATAAAGGGTGGTTGTTGGTCGGCACAGACTCGGTGGGCCGAAGGGCCTGTTTCAGTGCTGTATCTCTCTATGTATCAGTAAAATAGGCAGACACATGGCAAATGAAACTTAATGCAGAGAAATGTAAAGTTTTGGTAGGGAAAATTCGAGAGAAAATATGAACTAAATAGTACAATTTTAAAGGGGGTGAAGGAACAGAGACACCCAAGGGTGAATGCACACATCTCTTTCAAGGTGGCAGGACTAGTTGGAAGACTGTTCTAAAAAAGGGATCCTTGACTTTACTAACAGAAGAATAGAGTACAAAGGCAAGGAAGTTATGCTAAATCTTTATAAAACACTGGTTAGGCCTCAGTTGGAGTATGTGTTCAATTCCGACATCTCACTTTAGGAATTATCTTGGAGAGGGTGCAGAAGAAATTTACAAAAATGGTATCAAGGTGAGGGAGAGAGGGGGAGAGAGAGAGAGGGAGGGGGAGAGAGAGGGCGGGAGGGGGAGAGAGAGGGCGGGAGGGGGAGAGAGAGAGAGAGAGAGGGCGGGAGGGGGAGAGAGAGAGAGAGAGAGAGAGGGCGGGAGGGGGAGAGAGAGAGAGAGAGAGAGAGGGCGGGAGGGGGAGAGAGAGAGAGAGAGAGAGAGAGGGCGGGAGGGGGAGAGAGAGAGGGCGGGAGGGGGAGAGAGAGAGGGCGGGAGGGGGAGAGAGAGAGAGAGAGAGAGAGAGGGCGGGAGGGGGAGAGAGAGAGAGGGCGGGAGGGGAGAGAGAGAGAGGGCGGGGGGGAGAGAGAGAGAGGGCGGGAGGGGGAGAGAGAGAGAGGGCGGGAGGGGGAGAGAGAGAGGGCGGGAGGGGGAGAGAGAGAGAGAGAGGGCGGGAGGGGGAGAGAGAGAGAGAGGGCGGGAGGGGGAGAGAGAGAGAGGGCGGGAGGGGGAGAGAGAGAGAGAGAGAGCGGGAGGGGGAGAGAGAGAGAGGGCGGGGAGGGGGAGAGAGAGAGAGGGCGGGAGGGGGAGAGAGAGAGAGGGGCGGGAGTGGGAGAGAGAGAGAGGGCGGGAGGGGGAGAGAGAGAGAGGGCGGGAGGGGGAGAGAGAGAGAGGGCGGGAGGGGGAGAGAGAGAGAGGGCGGGAGGGGGAGAGAGAGAGAGGGCGGGAGGGGGAGAGAGAGAGAGGGCGGGAGGGGGAGAGAGAGAGGGCGGGAGGGGGAGAGAGAGAGAGAGAGGGCGGGGAGGGGGAGAGAGAGAGAGAGAGGGCGGGAGGGGGAGAGAGAGAGAGAGGGCGGGAGGGGGAGAGAGAGAGAGAGAGAGCGGGAGGGGGAGAGAGAGAGAGGGCGGGAGGGGGAGAGAGAGAGAGGGCGGGAGGGGGAGAGAGAGAGAGGGCGGGAGGGGGAGAGAGGGCGGGCGGGCGGGAGGGGGAGAGAGGGCGGGCGGGCGGGAGGGGGAGAGAGGGCGGGCGGGCGGGAGGGGGGAGAGAGGGCGGGCGGGGAGGGGAGAGAGGGCGGGCGGGCGGGAGGGGGAGAGAGGGCGGGCGGGAGGGGGAGGGGAGAGAGGGCGGGCGGGAGGGGAGGGGGAGGGAGGGCGGGCGGGAGGGGGAGGGGGAGGGAGGGCGGGCGGGAGGGGGAGAGAGGGCGGGCGGGAGGGGGAGAGAGAGAGAGAGGGCGGGCGGGAGGGGAGAGAGAGAGAGGGCGGGCGGAGAGGGGGAGAGAGAGAGAGGGGCGGGCGGGAGGTGGGAGAGAGAGAGGGCGGGCGGGAGGGGGAGAGAGAGAGAGGGCGGGCGGGCGGGAGGGGGAGAGAGAGAGAGGGCGGGCGGGCGGGCGGGAGGGGGAGAGAGAGAGAGAGGGCGGGCGGGAGGGGGAGAGAGAGAGAGGGCGGGCGGGAGGGGGAGAGAGAGAGAGGGCGGGCGGGAGGGGGAGAGAGAGAAGAGGGCGGGCGGGAGGGGGAGAGAGAGAGAGGGCGGGCGGGAGGGGGAGAGAGAGAGAGGGCGAGCGGGAGGGGGAGAGAGAGAGAGAGAGGGCGGGCGGGAGGGGGAGAGAGAGAGAGAGAGAGGGCGGGCGGGAGGGGGAGGAGAGAGAGGGCGGGCGGGAGGGGAGGGGGAGAGAGGGCGGGCGGGAGGGGGAGAGGGAGAGAGGGAGAGAGGGCGGGCGGGAGGGAGAGAGGGAGAGGGGCGGGCGGGAGGGGGAGAGGGCGGGCGGGAGGGGGAGAGAGAGAGAGGCGGGCGGGAGGGGGAGGAGAGAGAGAGAGAGAGGGCGGGCGGGAGGGGAGGAGAGAGAGAGAGAGGGCGGGCGGGAGGGGAGAGAGAGAGAGAGAGGGCGGGCGGGAGGGGGAGAGAGAGAGAGAGAGGACGGGACGGTGAGGAGAGGAGAGAGAGAGGAGAGAGGGCGGGCGGGAGGGGGAGGGGGAGAGAGGGCGGGCGGGAGGGGGAGAGGGAGAGGCGGGCGGGCGGGAGGGGAGAGAGAGAGAGGGCGGGCGGGAGGGGGAGAGAGAGAGAGAGAGGGCGGGCGGGAGGGGGAGAGAGAGAGAGAGAGGGCGGGCGGGAGGGGGAGAGAGAGAGAGAGAGGGGCGGGCGGGAGGGGGAGGGGGAGAGAGGGCGGGCGGGAGGGGGAGGGGGAGAGAGGGCGGGCGGGAGGGGGAGGGGGGAGAGAGGGCAGGCGGGAGGGGGAGAGGGAGAGAGGGCGGCGGGAGGGGGAGAGAGAGAGAGAGAGGGCGGGCGGGAGGGGAGAGAGAGAGAGAGAGGGCGGGCGGGAGGGGGAGGGGGAGAGAGGGCGGGCGGGAGGGGGAGAGGGAGAGAGGGCGGGCGGGAGGGGGAGAGGGAGATGAGGGCGGGCGGGAGGGGGAGAGAGAGAGAGGGCGGCGGGAGGGGGAGAGAGAGAGAGGGCGGGCGGGAGGGGGATGAGAGAGAGGGCGGGGCGGGAGGGGGAGAGAGAGAGAAGAGAGAGAGGGCGGGCGGGAGGGGAAGGGGAGAGAGGGCGGGCGGGAGGGGGGAGGGGGAGAGAGGGCGGGCGGGGAGGGGGAGAGGGAGAGAGGACGGGCGGGAGGGGAGAGAGAGAGAGGGCGGGCGGGAGGGGGGAGAGAGAGAGAGAGTGGGCTGGGCGGGAGGGGGAGAGAGAGAGAGAGAGGGCGGGCGGGAGGGGGAGGGGAGAGAGGGCGGGCGGGAGGGGGAGGGGGAGAGAGGGCAGGCGGGAGGGGGAGAGGGAGAGAGGGCGGGGCGGGAGGGAGAGAGGGCGGGCGGGAGGGGGAGAGAGAGAGAGAGAGGGCGGGCGGGAGGGGAGAGAGAGAGAGAGAGGGCGGGCGGAGGGGGAGAGAGAGGGAGAGAGGGCGGGCGGGAGGGGAGAGAGAGAGAGAGAGAGAGGGCGGGCGGGAGGGGGAGGGGGAGAGAGGGCGGGCGGGAGGGGGAGAGGGAGAGAGGGCGGGCGGGAGGGGGAGAGGGAGAGAGGGCGGGGCGGGAGGGGGAGAGAGAGAGAGGGCGGGCGGAGGGGGAAGAGAGAGAGGGCGGGCGGAGGGGAGAGAGAGAGAGGGCGGCGGAGAGGGGGAGAGAGAGAGAGGAGCGGGCGGGAGGGGGAGAGAGAGAGAGGGCGGGCGGGAGGGGGAGAGAGAGAGAGGGCGGGCGGGCGGGGAGAGAGAGAGAGAGAGGGCGGGCGGGAGGGGGGGAGAGAGAGAGAGAGAGAGGGCGGGCGGGAGGGGGAGAGAGAGAGAGAGAGAGGGCGGGAGGGGGAGAGAGAGGAGAGAGAGGCAGGGCGGGAGGGGGAGAGAGAGAGAGGGCGGGCGGGAGGGGGAGAGAGAGAGAGAGAGAGAGAGAGAGAGAGAGGGCGGGCGGGAGGGGAGAGAGAGAGAGAGAGAGGGCGGCGGGGAGGGGAGAGAGAGAGAGAGAGAGGGCGGGCGGGAGGGGGAGAGAGAGAGAGGGCGGGCGGGAGGGGGAGAGAGAGAGAGGGCGGGCGGGAGGGGAGAGAGAGAGAGGGCGGGCGGGAGGGGGAGAGAGAGAGAGGGCGGGCAGGAGGGGGAGAGAGAGAGAGAGGGCGGGCGGGAGGGGGAGAGAGAGAGGTCGGGCGGAGGGGGGGAGAGAGAGAGAGGGCGGGCGGGAGGGGGAGAGAGAGAGAGAGGGCGGGAGGGGGACACGGGGGGGGTGGGGCACAGAGAGAGAGAGGGAAAGGGGGACAGAGAGAGGGAAAGGGGGACAGAGACATGGGAAGGGACAGAGAGGGAAAGGGGGCAGGAAGAGAGGGGAAAATGGCGGGGGGGGCAGAGGGAGATGGGGGGGGAAGAGGGAGAGGAAGAGGGAGCGGGGGGGGGAACAGGGTGCGGGGGGGGGGAACAGGGAGCGGGGGGGGGGAGGCGGGGGACAGGGAGCGGGGGGGGAGCGGGGGGGGGAACAGGCGCGACGGGGCGTAGAGGGAGAGGGGGGCGTTAGAGGGAGAGGGGGGGGAAACAGGGAGAGGGGGGGAAACAGGGAGGGGGGGGAACAGGGAGAGGGGGGGGAAACAGGGAGAGGGGGGGAAACAGGGAGGGGGGGGGCGGAACAGGGGGGGGGGCGGAACAGGGGGGGGGGCGGAACAGGGGGGGGGGCGGAACAGGGGGGGGGGGCGGAACAGGGGGGGGGGCGGAACAGGGGGGGGGCGGAACAGGGAGGGGGGGGCGGAACAGGGAGGGGGGGCGGAACAGGGAGGGGGGGCGGAACAGGGAGGGGGGGGCGGAACAGGGAGGGGGGGGCGGAACAGGGAGGGGGGGCGGAACAGGGAGGGGGGGGCGGAAAGGGAGGGGGGGGCGGAACAGGGAGTGGGGGGGCGGAACAGGGAGGGGGGGGCGGAACAGGGAGTGGTGGGGCGGAACAGGGAGTGGGGGGGCGGAACAGGGAGGGGGGGCGGAACAGGGAGGGGGGGCGGAACAGGGAGGGGGGGGCGGAACAGGAGGGGGGGGCGGAACAGGAGGGGGGGGCGGAACAGGGAGGGGGGGGCGGAACAGGGAGGGGGGGGCGGAACAGGGAGGGGGGGGCGGAACAGGGAGGGGGGGCGGAACAGGGAGGGGGGGGCGGAACAGGGAGGGGGGGGGGCGGAACAGGGAGGGGGGGGCGGAACAGGGAGGGGGGGCGGAACAGGGAGGGGGGGGCGGAACAGGGAGGGGGGGGCGGAACAGGGAGGGGGGGGCGGAACAGGGAGGGGGGGCGGAACAGGGGGGGGCGGAACGGGGGGGGGCGGAACAGGGAGGGGGGGGCGGAACAGGGAGGGGGGGGGCGGAACAGGGAGGGGGGGGCGAACAGGGAGGGGGGGCGGAACAGGGAGGGGGGGGCGGAACAGGGAGGGGTGGGGGCGGAACAGGGAGGGTGGGGGCGGAACAGGGAGGGGGGGGGCGAACAGGGAGGGTGGGGGCGGAACAGGGAGGGGGGGCGGAACAGGGAGGGGGGGCGGAACAGGGAGGGGGGGGGCGGAACAGGGAGGGGGGGGCGGACAGGAGCGGAACAGGGAGGGGGGGCGGAACAGGAGGGGGGGGGCGGAACAGGGAGGGGGGGGCGGAACAGGGAGGGGGGGGCGGAACAGGGAGGGGGGGCGGAACAGGGAGGGGGGGCGGAAACAGGGAGGGGGGGGCGGAGAACAGGGAGGGGGGGAGGAGAACAGGGAGGGGGGGAGGAGAACAGGGAGGGGGGGGGAGAACAGGGAGAGGGGTGGGGGAGAACAGGGAGAGGGGGGGGGAGGAGAACAGGGAGGGGGGGAGGAGAACAGGAGAGGGGGGAGGAGAACAGGGAGGGGGGAGGAGAACAGGGAGGGGGGGAGGAGAACAGGGAGGGGGGGGAGAACAGGGAGGGGGGGGAGAACAGGGAGGGGGGGGGGGAGAACAGGGAGGGGGGGGAGAACAGGGAGGGGGGGGAGAACAGGGAGGGGGGGGGAGAACAGGGAGAGGGGGGGGAGAACAGGGAGATGGGGGGGGGGGGAGAACAGGGAGAGGGGGGGAGAACAGGGAGATGGGGGGGGGGGGGAGAACAGGGAGATGGGGGGGGGGGAGAACAGGGAGATGGGGGGGGAGAACAGGGAGATGGGAGGGGAGAACAGGGAGAGAGGGGGAGAACAGGAGAGAGGGGGGAGAACAGGGGGAGGGGGGGGAAAACAGGGGGAGGGGGGGAAAACAGGGAGAGGGGGGGGAAAACAGGGAGAGGGGGGGGAAAACAGGGAGAGGGGGGGAAAACAGGGAGAGGGGGGGAAAACAGGAGAGGGGGGGGAAAACAGGGAGAGGGGGGGGAAACAGGGAGAGGGGGGGAAAACAGGGAGAGGCGGGGGGAACAAAGAGAGAGAGAGGGAGGGAGGGTTTTTACAAATTCATTCATGCAATGTGGGCGTCGCTGGCCAGGCCCATCCCTAATTGCCCTTGAGAAGGTGGTGGTGAGCTGCCTTCTTGAACCACTGCTGTCCATTTGGGGTAGGTATACCCACAGTGCTGTTAGGAAGGGAGTTCCAGGATTTTGACCCAGCGACAGTGAAGGCGATATAGTTCCAAGTCAGGATGATGTGAGACTTGGAGGGGAACTTGCAGGTGGTGGTGTTCCCTTGCATTTGCTGCTCTTGTCCTTCTAGTTGGTAGAGGTCGCGGGTTTGGAAGGTGCGGTTTAAGGAGCCTTGGTGCATTGCTGCAGTGCACCTTGTAGATGGTACACACTGCTGCCACTGTGCGTCGGTGGCAGAGGGAGTGAATGTTTGTAGATGGGGTGCCAATCAAGCAGGCTGCTTTGTCCTGCATGGTGTCAAACTTCTTGAGTGTTGTTGGAGCTGCACCCATCCAGGCAAGTGGAGAGTATTCCATCACACTCCTGACTTGTGCCTTGTAGATGGTGGACAGGCTTTGGGGAGTCAGGAGTTGAGTTCCTCGCCTCAGGCCTGCTCTTGTAGCCACGGTATTTATATGGCTACTCCAGTTCAGTTTCTGGTCAATGGTAGCCCCTGGGATATGGATAGTGGGGGATTCAGCGATGGTAATGCCATTGAATGTCAAGGGGAGATGGTTAAATTGTCTCTTGTTGGAGATGGTCACTGCCTGGCACTTGTGTGGCGCGAATGTTACTTGCCACTCATCAGCCCAAGCCTGGATATTGTCCAGGTCTTGCTGCATTTCTACACGGACTGCTTCAGTATGTGAGGAGTCACGAATGGTCAACATTGTGCAATCATCAGTGAACATCCCCACTTCTGACCTTATGATTGAAGGAAGGTCATTGATGAAGCAGCTGAAGATGGTTTGG